>NC_083413.1:35668950-35971981 GCF_020745735.1 Hemiscyllium ocellatum
AACTCCATTAATCTTTCATCAAAACCAAATGCTGCCAGACCCACTGAGTTTCTCCAGCAATTTTTGTTTTTGTACATGAAAACCAAACTTCAAAAGGAGAAACAGAACAGATTATTAGGCTTACCAAAACAATAATTTGTGAGTTTATTGTTATTTTTTAAGGAAAGAAACAACAGCAAATGGATAACATTCAAAGATATTGCCAGCTGGGCATTTGAGGGGTTTGTATTAAGAAAAAAACACGACATTTAAAATAAGGAATTAGAACATGATATATCGAATAATGGTATGCATCCTTGTCATGCAGGAACAGGAACTCAGTGCAGATTACAAGAAGTGGATAATTGTCAAGGGTGAAAGTGCTTGGGAAAACTTGTCATTAAGGTAGTATTTTCAGTTAACTCATAACAGATGAAGTATTGTATTAAAATGAAACATTATTGGATTTTTTAAAAGTACTGAGTATTCAACTAAATTTATGTGCATATAAGATAGGCATAGCAATAATATTACAAATGGATCAGGAAAGTCACATCATATTTAACTCCCATGCATCAAATAGCTTGCACACACAGAACCATACAGGAAGGTGGCGGACACAGAACAAACATCAGGTACATGGCAAAATATATAGATAAGAAAGGAATTCTAGTTAAACTCACCTATTTCTATTAGCACATACTAAAATTGGCACTTCAGAGGATGCGCCCTAGAGGCTAATTTTGCTCATGTCATAATAATTATGAATACACAGTTTAGATAGTTTTTGGAGGTAAATTTCAGAATAAACACAATTATACTTAACATTCTACAAAATTTTATTTCAATTGAAATACTATAATAGTTTGGTTTCCAAGCTTTGTGTCGAGTTAAACAAACAGAAATGAGCAGTGAGTAACAAACAGGCCAAACTGGAAATTAGTACCTCAAAACTCAAATTCCCAACAATCGTTTGGATATGTTAGTTCAATTCAGATGCCACTGTTTAATCAAAAGCATTGTTAAATAATTCCTTTAACATGGAGAAAAAATAATTAAGTGACCTCAGCAACATGAAGATCTGATGCAGATCGACAGCTAACATGAGCAGAACAAGATGTCAAAATTCGGTCATGCAATTATAACTTAGCATTTGCATTTTTTTTAAAAAGTCCACAGAAGTATTTTTATTCTCAAATAAATGTTATTATACTTTGAAGAGCAAACTATTTACTCAATCCACAAAATTTAGCTACAAACCGTACATGAAAAAGTAGCTTCATGATTAAGCACTATACAAGTCAACAGATCAACCTATTTGGATACTAATGTCCTTAAACCCTAAAATGCACCCGGTAATTCTTTCATTTTTTGAATAGAGATTTGGAGAGTTAACACAGCCTGCAACAGGTCTAATTTAGAACTTCCAGGAGATCGGTGTCATTTAAAAGGTAAAGTTAAAAATCACACCACACCAGATTATAGTCCAACAGGTTTATTTGGAAATACAAGCTCGCCGAGCGCTGCTCCTTCATCAGGTGGCGAGTGGAGTAGGATCATAGGACACAGAATTTGTAGCAAAAGATCGTAGTCTCATACACTGATGCGATATATTGAACAAACCTAGATTGCTGTTAAGCCTTTCATTTTTTAGAATGGGTTCCAGGTTTTGATTCATTAATATGTAAATCCCAGGTTTTACAAAAACAGGTGACATCTATTAGATTAGATTACTTACAGTGTGGAAACAGGCCCTTCGGCCCAACAAGTCCACACCGACCCGCCGAATGGATTAAAGGTGCGAGGTTAGAGTCTGGTATGTATTGCAACGTTGAGTCATACTGGTTCTAAAATCCAAAGTACATCTGACATGAAACATCCTTTCTATTTCCACCTTGTCAAGACCACTTATGATCTTATACATTTCAATCAAGTCACCCTTCATACTTCCACACTCCAACGGAAACAAGCCTTGTCTATCTAACAATCCTCACAACACCCCACTCATTCCAGTTATCAATAATAACAAACATCTTCTGAACTGCCTCCAATGTTCTTACATCTATTCTTATTTGCATACAGCAATTGAGATGTGGTGTCACCTTTGCCCTGCATAATATAATTGAAGCATTATAGAG
Organism: Hemiscyllium ocellatum; assembly: GCF_020745735.1. Taxonomy (NCBI): domain Eukaryota; kingdom Metazoa; phylum Chordata; class Chondrichthyes; order Orectolobiformes; family Hemiscylliidae; genus Hemiscyllium; species Hemiscyllium ocellatum. The sequence goes on from NC_083413.1 coordinate 35,671,068, forward strand.
TCATAGAGATGTACAGCATAGATTTAACATCGTTACTTTTTTTATTAAACTGTTTTTAATAATAAAGGATAGAATTCAATCAGCCTTCGAGATTATGTGCCTTACTTCTATCCTAGATTTTTGTGACTCTGTTACTAGCACACCTAAATTGCTCTGGACCTCAGATTTCCACATTCATTCTCAGTTGAAGTAATACGCTGCATTTTCATTTTGACAGGAAAAATGAACAGTTTTACATTTTTCTCACATTATATTTTTGTCATCTCACTTAACTTATCTACAACCACCAGCAATATCATGTCTTCTATATGATATACTTTTCTACTTATCGAAGTGTCATTTGCAAATTTAGCTACCATGCCTTTGCTTCCATCATCCAAACCATTGATGTAGATTGGAACAAGTTGAGGCCTCAGACCAAGTCCTTGTGGGACTCGATGAGGCACATCCTGCCAATCAGACAAGGACTCATATATGCTTACCCTGTTTTCTGCCAGCTAAACTACTACTCATTCTACTACTATCTACAATATCTTATCAAATGCCTTCCAGAAATCCAAGTATAACACGTCTACACAATCCCTTTTAACCACAGTATATCATCTTTTAAAGAACCCTAATAAATTAAACATGAATACCCTTTCAGGAAAATATATTGCCTCTTCTAGATTACAATGAGATATTTTAATTGTGCAGCTTTATACCCTTTAATGATCCATTTGAACACGTCAAGCAGACTGGCTCACAATTTCCTGCCTTCTGCTCTTCTTTCCAGTTTGTGGGAACCGTTCCTGAATCTAGGAAATTTCCAAAATTAACATGAATGTGTCCACATCCCTGTTAGCTACTTCTTTTAAGAACTCAGGATGAAGGAAGTCCCTTTGCACTGGTGAAAACAGGACAGAGTTTATAACACTTTTGAATGTGTAATAGTTGCTACTTGGTATATATTGCCGCTGCCTATACTTCCTTCCAAATGTTACAATTATAAAGTGGGAATAGAGATCTAAGGCTTTACATACACATTTTTAAAAATTAATTCAAGATATCCGGCTGTCACTGGAAATATCTATTATAAGTTATTCAAATGTGATTATGGAGTCATATAAAAATTAAATCAGGTAAGAATGGGAAAATGTCTTTCCTAATAGGAAATGAGTGTACTTGATTCTTTTTCAATAACAAAAAAGTAGTTTCATGGTCATCATTACAGATGTTAGCTTTTTACTCTAGATTTTCTTCATTCACCATAAATTCCCCAATGATTGTGATAATGATTTGAAGTCTTCACTAGATCGTGAGACCAGACCTCTGAATTACCAGTCTAGTATCATAGCTGCTATGCTACCATACCCCGGGTGATGTCAGACTAAGTATATAAAGCTATTAAAAGAGCATCTGGGAAACACTTTAAAAATAGAGACAGAGTGCAAGAAAGTTATGTTCAACCTTTTATAAATAACTGGTCACCTCTCAGCTAAAGCATTTCATCTAATTATGGGCACTACTTTAGGGAGGCAGTCAAAGCCTTGAAGGGAATACAGAGAAGATCTACCAGAATTAAACTATGGTTTAGGGTTTTCAGTAAGTGAAGCTGATAGTTTCTTCTTTGGAGCAGAAGATGATGGAGGGAGAACTTAATAGTTGTTTAAAATGATGAGGATTTTTGATAATAAATCATCAAACTATCCGTTACCAATGGTAGGCAGGTGGGCATAATTATCAAAGCCACCAGGAGTGATGAACTGAATTTATATCTACAACAAATTATAACATAAAATTCACTGCCTGAAAGTGGTGGAAATAGACTCAGTAGTAACTTTCAAAATGAAAACTGAATTAATATTTGAACAGAAAAACATAGCAGGTCAATGAAGCAAAACAAAAACAAGGGAGTGGGACTAGCACAATGCAGTTTCCCAATATAGATTCCTATTTATTTATTTTCACACTTTGTGATCGGAAATAAGCACAAAATCATCAGCAAAATAAATTTTGAATATCCAGTGGTTCCTGGTGTTCTCACAGTAGGGAATTTTAATTGTGTCACAGAGTTTTTTTGTACCACGGACCAACTAATGCCTGCTGCTGAGTTCCAGATTTCTAGTTACTGTCTTTGTGAAAGGAATGGGGAGAAAAATTACAGAAGGGAAATAGAAGTATAGGAAAAAAAACACAACTTTACCAACAAATGTTCACATTTTGAAAAAGTAAAAATTTCCATCACTCAAATATTAAAAGTTGAGATAAAAACAAAACAGAGAGAAATAGTGAAATTGAAAAATGTGATATTTTGTTTAAAGTGGGCTCAGCCATTTTGATCAAAACCAGAGATAAATGGAGTACTGAAGCAATCAATCATAATTACTAGTTAAAATGCAATTTACCATGCATTTACATGAAATGTGACGGGAAATATGAATCTCAACAATCTGTAAATCCATCATTTTTGCTTTAATATGTCAGAGAAATTCTTTTAATTTTCCAATTCAAGTGAACAGAGCAAACTTTTGAGCACGTCCATTACTGATAAAAGCAAATAATACCAAAGAGTATACAACAGTTAGATAATTTCAAAAGTACTTCAAAGATTATAAAATGCTTTGGCATTTCCAGTACTATACTGAGCTTTAGGTGCTAATCCAATATTGCAGTAAAAGTCTTCCTCTTTCTTCCCAACAGAAGCAATGGATTAGATTGTAATAAAACAAACATCCTTCACAAGAAAATAAGTGGAAGATACACTGCAAGTTATTTCAAAAAGGAAAAATCACAAAAGACACTGAAAATGACTTGGGTAAAGAACAAAATGCAAAATTCTAATTGGGCACAGCATGCGACTGAGCAGTCTCTTCAGGATAACCTCTACTCAGCCAAGACAGAGAGGGAGACTACAAACATGCCCTAAAAATAGTAGGACGCACTGCAGGGTCACCACCTTTGCAGTAGAAGAAACACAACTTAAAACTTTACAACTCAAAATAGAACATTCTCATAAGTGACCAAACATTCACAATAACAATAAGTTGTTTATCAAGTTATATCACAATTCAAGTCACAGTGTCTTCATGACAGATGCAGAGTAGCAGGGAAGAAGTTCTGCACTCTGGATCCCACTACCTTGTAAGGTATTCTGGTCCATGCACCCAAAGTTCTGTTGGCTGGAAACTGGCATTTGTCACAAGATGATTCATGGCAACAACAGTAGACATCCTCCCCAAAATGAGAGAAAACTGACAAGATCCCTAGTTCTGGAACACCAACCCTATTCCTCTCTCCTTCTCAACCTCACTTTCTCCTTTAAGACACTCCTTAAATACTTTCACTTTGATCAGGTTTTAGTTATCCAACTTAATTTCTCCTGGGATTTAGTTCCATAGTTTGTTCTATATGCTTCTGTGAAGCATGGAGACATTTCATTAACTTGAAAGTGCTGTATAAGCTCAGTTTTTTCCTCAAAGTAGGTGTTCCCATTCCCAATTGAACACTGAGTTAATGCACCATGCAGTAAGATTCAATTATACAGGTCGTGCAATTCTCCACGGTTGATTGGTCAGGCAACCGCACCAAGATAAGCAAAGAGGACATTACAACGCAGTTGAGTGGCGTGGGACAATTAGTAATCAAGACTTGTTGTTTATTCACTCATGTGATGTTTGTGTTACTGGCTATGTTAATATTTACAAACTGTAAATGCCCACATGGAAGTTACAAGTCGACCGACATTGCTGTAGGTCCAGAGTCACATTTAGGGCAAGGATTGCAGATCTCCTACCCTGAAGGACATTAATGAACCAGATGGGTTTTTTACAATTATCAATTGTGGTTACAAGACTAGCTTTATATTCCAGAATAAGTGGATGTAAAGCCACATCCCAAATATGTTAGTTAGCTTGAGGGTGTGGATTAATTGTCCAGTCACATTACCACTATTCCATCATCTTCTCACTGACTGTTATCAAGTAGCTACCCTTGCTAGAATATAAATTAAGAATTCAGATAAACACTAGTGAAAGCATCATATCAACTATTCTAGGAAATGAGCAGTATGTCTATATTTACTTTCCATGTTCACATGAAGAATAGCCATTTTTGAGTAAGGACCAGAGGTCTTGTTCTACTTATAAACCACAGTCTACTAGGTCGCCACCTTATGAAGAGATTAGATAAAACTTTAAAATTATTTTACAAAACAATTGGTAATTGCAGACATAAATAATTTGTGATGAACGATCCTGTTAGTCTAATCATGTACTGTATAGTGGATTGTGACCCACACTTCAGAATAGATAGCTTGTACACTAAAAAATGACTCATCTTCCACCTTTACCTCCTTACCTCTGGATATCTTTTATCCAGAAATCTATCAATTCCTTCCCGAATATACTCAATGACTAAGCCATCACCACTCTCGAAGTGAAGTGTTCCGAAGATTCACCATTTCAAAATTTAAAAGAAAGCCCCACATTCAGTCTTAACTGGTTTAAAATTAAGACAATGCTCCTAATTTTAGACATTTCTCCCTCCAGGGAAACACCTTTCAGGCATCAACCCTGTTGAGTCAGAGTCAGAATCATAAAGCACAGAAACAGATCATTTGGTCCAGCTAGTCCACACCAACCAGGTTTCCCAAATTAAAGTTGTCCCATTTGCTTGCATTGGCCCATATCCCTCTAAACATTCCCTATTAATGTACCTATCCAAATGCATCTTAAATATTGTAACTGTACCTACATCTACCATGTTCTCTGACAGTTCATTCCACATATACACACACCACCCTGTGTGGAAAAAGTTGCCTCAGGTCCCTTTTAAATCTTTCCCCTCTCACCTTAAACATATGCCCTCTAGTTAGGAACTCCCCTCCCCTGGGAAAACACCTTTGCTATTCACGTTATCTTTGCTCCTCATGATTTTATAAACCCCTATAAGTTCACCCCTCAATCTCCAATGCTCCAGAGGATAGAACTCTCAGGGTATCCAGACTCTCCTTATAACTCAAATCTTTGCTGCATTCCCTTTGTGATTCAATAACACCCTCCCTGGAGTAGACCAACTAGAACTGTATGCAGTACTCCATAGGTGGCCTTGCTAACATCCAGTTCAGCTGCAATATGACATCGCAACTCCTGAACTCAATGTTCTGACCTATGAAGGCAAGCATGCCAAATAGCTTTTTCTACACTGTCTACATTTGATGCTACTTGCAGCAAGATATCATCAGCCTTATTGAGTAACAAGTAAATTATCTTGATGCAAATCAATATCACTGGTGATACAAGCTCTTATAGAACAAGAAAGGTGTTTCCTTTACATCTCTTTCCCATTTCTTGCCCTGGCCCCATCCTTCCCAAAAGCTCTCAAATCACCAGGAATTTTTAATGCTTCAAAATACAATGGTTACTTTTCTATTCACATAATAGGAAAACAAAGATTGGGAGCTCATTTCACAAGATGGATGATTGTATGCTGGTACTTCTGCATACAGGATAAAAACCTAAGTCACCACTCTTCAATATCAATGCCCTTTCAACCAGTTACTAAGAGTGTGCAGGCATTGATTTGCTTTCAAATTTTTGGTGAAATATACGCATTATTTATGAGACATAACATCAATGAGATCAGTCCATTGTACCATGGCACGGGAGTACCTCAAACAACTAGTTTTAATTAGTTCTTTCTTTGGCAAAATATTGATCCTTTAAGAGTGTACTCAAATACTACAATAGTTGTAAAATGGCTAAAATATTGTCAAAAGATGCTAAAGGTTAATAGGTCAAAGCTGATGACTGAAGCTTAGAGAGAAGTTCCACACTTCAATAGCCAATCTTTATACTTCATAAATACAAAGGCTTCACTTACCTCTATATCTATGGTATAATTGTTCTAATCTCTTTCTATCCAATGAACCTTTCAGACTTTCACGAACATAAAGTTCTGGATTTTGAAAAAAATTGTCTGTAGCAACATCTAATTTCCAGTCATTCTGCGATAAACAACATACTGCAGTTTTCTCACTGGACTGTGTGAAGACCATAAACTGACGCACTTTATCCTTCTGTGAGGACTTCAGCTTGTTCTGCATAGGATAAAGGAACAAGTTGTTAGTATTTTAGCTTATGCATTATTTACTTGGAGATGCTGAAGACACACAATCAGAACCCAGAACATACAGCAAACACCACTACAAGAAAAAGCTGATCCAGCCAATATTAAAAAATTCAACTTTTAAAAAAAAGAGTTTAAGCCTTTTAACAAAAGATCTGAAAATGTGTTGCTGGAAAGGCGCAGCAGGTCAGGCAGCATCCAAGGAGCAGGAGAGTCGACATTTCGGGCATGAGCCCTTCTTCAGGTCTGATCTCCAGCATCTGCAGTCCTCCACTTTCTCCTTTTAACAACAGGTACCCATTGTAATAATTTACATAATTGATGCATTGCATATGGTTAACAACTTCTTACATTCTTCATTATATTGAGCATTTGTCTAGTGTTAGTCACTTGTTTCACATAATACTAAGCATTTAAAATATAACCACATATATAAAAAGGATGCTACACTGTACAAATATTTATGGATTTAACTTTCTAGAAGAGCAAAAGGTAAAAGTTCAAAGGTTGCTGATTATCTCACTTCCAGAACTGGGTTCATAAGGCTTGAATCAGTGTTAAACAAAACATTGTTTAAATGTGGGTCATTAGAAGTTGAAGAACCAGTCAACTAAAGTAGTCTACTCAAATCATATCATGTAATCACAGAAGAACAAGGGAAAATTTTCAATTCTGACCAGCCTCAACTGAGCCAGAGAAAGCTAAATAGGTAATTAGAGAGGGATTATAGCCCTAGAGGTAGTTAGAATGTAAGGAATGACAAGCCCTCTTTAAAGGATGCATTTTAAATTCGAGTCATCAGGAGAAAATAAGTCAATAAAGGTCAGCAAGAACATGCAATGGAAGAGAAGATCTTACTCCAAGACATGACATCTACAAAGGCGAGACCATAGGGAAAGAACTAACTTTCTTTCAAAGCCAGATGATCCACATATGATTCAACCATAAAGACGTGTTAAATGAGTGAACAAGACATTCTAGACAAAAACATTAAGTGTTAGTGCAGTGATCCTTAATCCACAAGAGTCCAAAGAGACATCAGTGAGGGCAAGTGAAATTCAAAAGCATTTGTGAGGTTAGTCCTTGTTAGAAAGATTACAAATGGTGCCATAATTAATCCAGAGACCATCAAGTGAAGAATATTGCAAAGGCCAAGAAGCCATCAGATCAGTGTGGATGAAGGAATAGGTCTACAGAGCAACTGCATTGAAGACAGGAGCTTAAGGATTCAGCTCCATCAGGTCAAGCAAATGGGTGAACAACTAGAAGTGCAACAGCAAAAACAACTAGCAGCAAATACAATTGAGCAAATGGGAATACCATCCAGAATGGAATGGAAATCAGCAGAAACAGATCCAATCTCATCAAAAAAAAATGTGAAGTCTCAGGGGTTGCGGAAAAGAACCGACAAGAGAGATACCAGGTAGCAGACCCAGGACTATCTCAGTATACTGTATTTGCAAATTAAGGTAGAACACAGAAAAACAGAGATCTGAGATTAAGTTCAGATGAAAAATCTATCTGCAGCAAAATGAAGCTGAAAAGTCATATTCTTTGTTCACTAACATTTTTCAGAGCTTGCAATAACTATTTTGCAGAATACTCTTTTGGTATTCAAATAAAATATCTCAAATTTTTAAACATACTTGACTTTGGACATGACTAAAATTATACTTTAATGATATGTTAATTTTCTGAGGTAGCGAGTATTGGAACAAAGTAAGGCCTAGGTGATCTAAGACCAAGTAAAACAAAATCTCCACTCACATATTAGTTGCACAATTCTACTCATGCACAGTCAAATCAAACGTATACTTAAGAAGCCACGACTTTACTGTCTCTACCCCAAAATGAATGCTGTAACAAAATGTTAGCAAAGACATCAAATGTTTTGGCCCTCCCTCTGAGAAACTAAAAATAGCTCTCTGATGCCAAAAACAGGATTGATCTGGCACATCCCAATGACATTACAACATGTATTTCAGAACTGAAACCTAAGATGTAGTGTATCTGGCAAATGAATGCGATCTCATGTTGAGGTTCAGAATTCACATGTACTTTTTAAAATGTTACAAAACCTGAAACCACCACATTTAATTATCAAGTGTTTCATTGCTAAGAGATAAGAAACTATAGAAATAATTTGCAAATGTTTAAAAGATTCAGATCTGAGTTATACAAGGTAGATAAAGCTAAAACTTAAAATCTTAACTAATTTTAGAAATTTTATGACAACAAATTTGCAAAAATCAAATTCAAAGATCAAAAGCCAACTTTAAAATCTAATTCCATAGTACCATTGAGATAACCAGCCATAATAAAAGAAAAGAAAAATTTGATATCAATTAGAACTCATCTTCAAAAGTAAGTAGTTATCACCATGCTGAGACTTAAACAAAATTAGGCAATCCCTCAAGCATAGATCCATTCAAATGTTACACACCTTAAGTTCATTAGCTTGAGTACAGTTAACCGGATTGCTCAGCATATTCAATGCTGTCAATTACAGGTATTATGATGTGGATGTTTTAAATTCTACACAATGAAAAATTGCTTTAATCTGTAAAAGATTCCTATTTTTAAAAAGCTCTCTTTTATAATATACTGAATCAGTATTAAGACAATAATATTGCAGCTCCACAATTATGTCAAGAAACATGATTCCTAGTAGGAAAAAGTCACAGAATTAGTAGCATCCTTCAGTTTTCTCATTCAAAGTATAAAGAAAATTACAACTTTATGAGATACATCGAAATGTTCTACATGTGAATGCAAAATCTAGAAACTTACTTTGTAAAGCTTACAACAAAACACTTCCTAGGATTAAAGATTAATGCTTTTCTTTCCAATTCAGCACATTAAGAAAATATATGCATTAATGCATATTGAAATTGAGTAACAAAAGTTGCCCTGGTTGACCAACATCTCTAAGTACTGAATTCCAAAAATACACTAAACTAGAAACATTTTTTTGTCAAACTTAATACCATCAAAATAAAAGATGGAATTTACTTGCTTCAGAAACACATTTCCCTCCCTATAACATCAATGACTTGTCAACGTGCAGTTTCACAAGTCCGAGATGTCTGTGGATGGCTTGTCTATAAGGCGATTCAGCATACCACTAAATCTTTGCGAGCATCTCAGCTGAAATCAATCCAGACATCCTTACCGAGAACAGCAGACGCTGGAAACCAGAATTTAGGTCAGAGTGTTGCTGGAAAAGCACAGCAGGTCAGGCAGCATCCGAGGAGCAGGAAAATCGACGTCGATCTGCTGCGCTTTTCCAGCACCACTCTGACCCAAAATCCTTACTGAAAAGTCCCCACAAATGGACTTCAAGGTTAGGTTGCTAACAGCACACAGTAGTAGGAACCCGAAGGTTGTTTTTCCTCTTACTAACCCAGCATCTCAAAACAAATGTAGAATCCCAAATTACAACTTGGCTGAGATCAATGCACTCAGACTAGAGTAAAACCTGGGATCTGCCTGGAAAAAATCAAAATGGTATAAATCAAGGATGCTTGCATGCAAAATTAAAATTAAGTTTAAATTCTGATAGTGAGGGTAAAAGCCAATGGGATCCAATGAAATTTCACAAATTAGATCCTGAATTAGCTGAGCAGCAGAAAGCAGAGGGTAATGGTCAAGGGTGTTTTTTGTGACTAAAGCCCATGTCTGGTGGGGTTCCAAAGTGATCAGTGTTGGGGCCTTGCAGTTTGTGATTTATATAAACAATTTAGACCTGAATGTAGGAGGGCTGATCAGTAAGTTCATGGATGATTCAAAAATTGCCAAATATGACAGGGAGTGTCTTAGATTATAGGAGGAGATAAATTGGCTAGTTAAATGAGCTGATGGGGGCAAAATTCAATCTGGATAAGTGTGAGGTGATGCACTTGGGCAAGAGAAACAATGCAAGAGAATACATGATAAACTGCAGGACCCTGTGAAATACCAAGAATGAAGAACCTTAGTGTGCATGTCCACCAGTCCCGTAAGTTATTAAGAAGGCACAGAAGATTCTTGCCTTTATTGGCCGAGCAGCATCAGAAGGTGGAGAAGTCATGTTTTGGATGTAACCCTTCTTCAAGATTGGCAGTGGGTGTAAGGGAAGCTGCACATATCTGCAACTCCTCTTACACCCACCCTCATCTTGAAGAACAGTTACACCCAAAACGTCGAACTTCTCCCCCTCCTAATGCTGCTTGGCTTGCTGTGTTCTTCCAGCCTCCTGCTTGTCTACCTTGGATTCCAGCATCTGCAGTTTCTTTGTCTCTTTATTAGCTGAGGCACAGAGTTTAAGAGCAGCAGGGTTATGCTGGAACTGTATGAAAAGTTGGTTAGGCCACAGAGTATTGTATGCAATTCTGGAATCCACATTATAGAAGGGATGCAATTGCACCAATGAGTGTCCAGAGGAGATTTACCAGGATGCTGCTTGGCTGGATTGTTTTAGTTATGGAGAGAGATTGTGAGCAAATGTTTCACTTAGAGGGTGGTGGGAACCTGGAACACACTGTCCGTAAGGGTGGTATAGGTAGACATAAGAATTATTTAGATGTACACTTGTGATGCCAAGGCACACAAGGTTATGGGCTAAGTGCTGGAAAACGGGATTCAAAGAGTTTAGTGGTTGTTTTTTGACCAGCATAGACTTGATGGGCCACAGTCCATTTTTCTACATTGTACAGCTCTGACTTCTCATCAGCAAAAGCCAAATGATCCAAAATCAAAGCACAATCGTTTTTGAAATGTTAACGATCTGACATTGTGAACTTAATGTAAGCAAATCTGACCTGATGAAACAAGTAAATTTTTTTATATTAGGTACAAACATTTTTAAATGTCTGGAAATTCTGATCAAATGTCTGCCACAAAATGAAAAGTAGCAGCTCAGTGAAACAAAATGGAAATATGCAAAAGGTGTGTAGTACAAAGACAAGTGTGAAAATATTAATCCAGTATTTTCCCATAGTTATCAGATCTAAACAATAAAAAAACTGTAACACATGCTCATATCACACAGGTTCTCACTTTTTGTTGAGTTTCAATGTAATCTTTATTGAGTTTCACTCTAAGGATATAGGGATTATGGGCATTTATTGTCCAGTCTCTAATTGCCTTTGCGGAAATGTTCCTTTTTGAACCACTGCAATCCTTATGGTATCTGTGCTCCTACACTGCTTTCAGATTAGTTCTAAGTTTTTGGCCCAGGAAATATAAGCAACATATATCCCAGTATGGATATTGTGTAACTGGGAACAGATAATGGAGATGATTGCTGTTGCCATGAATTTGTTTCCCTTCTTCCAGATGAGAAGTTATAATACATTTGAAGGAAGCAGATATTTTATCTGTCAGATGGGGTCGGATGATGTGGAGTCTGTGTGGGTGGAATTGAGGAACCACAAACGCAAAAAAACCATAATGGGAGTTATGTACAGACCTCCTAACAGTGGTCAGGACCAGGGGCGCAACATGTACCGGGAAATAGAAAAGGCATGTCAGAAAGGCAAGGTCACGGTGATCATGGGGGACTTCAATATGCAGGTGGACTGGGTAAATAATGTAGCCAGTGGATCCAAAGAAAAGGAATTCATGGAATGCTTACGGGATGGTTTTTTGGAACAGCTTGCCATGGAGTCCACAAGGGAGCAGGCTATTCTGGACCTAGTGCTTTGTAATGAACCAGACTTTATAAAAGATCTTAAAGTAAGGGAACACTTAGGAAGCAGCGATCATAATATGGTAGAGTTCAGTCTGCAATTTGAAAGAGAGAAGGCACAATCGGATGTAATGGTGTTACAGTTAAATAAAGGTAATTACGAGGGCATGAGAGAGGTACTGACGAAAATCGACTGGAAGCAGAGCCTAGCGAGGAAGACAGTAGAGCAAAAATGGCAGTAGTTTGTAGGTACAATTGAGGACACTGTACAGAGGTTCGTCCCCAAGAAAAGATTATCCGGGGAGGGATTAGACAGCCATGGCTGACAAAGGAAGTCAGGAAATGTATCAAAGAAAAAGAGAGATCCTATAAAGTGGCCAAGAGCACTGGGAAATCAGAAGATTAAGAAGGCTACAAAAACAAACAGAGGATAACAAAGAGAGAAATAAGGAAGGAGAGGATCAAACATGAAGGTAGGCTAGCCAGTAATATTAGAAATGATAGTAAAAGTTTCTTTCAATACATAAGAAACAAATGACAAGCAAAAGTAGACATTGGGCCACTTCAAATGATGCTGCAAGGCTAGTGATGGGAGATAAGGAAATGGCTGGAGAACTTAATAAGCAGTTTGCATCAGTCTTCACAGTGGAAGACATGAGTAATATCCCAACAATTCAAGGGGGTCGGGGGCTGAGTTGAGTATGGTTGCCATTACAAATGAGATAGTGCTAGAAAAGCTAAAAGGTCTTAAAATTGACAAATCTCCTGGCCCCGATGGGCTACATCCTAGAGTTCTGAGGGAGGTGGCTGAGGAAATAGCGGAGGTGTTGGTTGAGATCTTTCAAAAATCACTGGAGTCAGGGAAAGTCCCGGATGATTGGAAGATCGCTGTTGTAACCCCCTTGTTCAAGAAAGGATCAAGACAAAAGATGGAAAATTATAGGCCAATTAGCCTAACCTCAGTTGTTGGTAAAATTCTAGATTCCATTGTTAAGGATGAGGTTTCTAAATTCCTGGAAGAGCATGGTCGGATTAAAACAGTCAACATGGATTTAGTAAGGGGAGGTCGTGCCTGACAAACTTGTTAGAATTCTTTGAAGAGGTGACAAGTAGGTTAGACCAGGGAAACCCAGTGGATGTGGTCTATATAGACTTCCAAAAGGCATTTGATAAGGTGCCACACGGGAGGCTGCTGAGCAAGGTGAGGGCCCATGGATTTCGAGGTGAGCTACTGGCATGGATTGAGGATTGGCTGTCTGACAGAATGCACAGAGTTGGGATGAAAGGTTCTTTTTCGGAATGGCAGCTAGTGACAAGTGGTGTTCCGCAGGGTTCAGTGTTGGGGCTGCAGCTGTTCACGTTATATATTAATGATCTGAATGAAGGGACTGGGGGCATTCTAGCAAAGTTTGCCGAAGATACAAAGTTAGGTGGATAGGCAGGTAGTACTGAGGACGTGGGAAGGCTGCAGAAGGATCTAGACAGTTTGGGAGAGTGGTCCAGGAAATGGCTGATGAAATTCAATGTGAGCAAATGTGAGGTCTTGCACTTTGGAAAAAAGAATACAAGCATGGACTACTTTCTAAATGGTGAGAAAATTCGTAAAGCCAAAGTACAAAGGGATCCAGGAGTGCTAGTCGAGCAGTTTCTAAAGGTAAACATGCAGGTTGAATCCGTGATTAAGAAAGCAAACGCAATGTTGTCATTTATCTCAAGAGGGTTGGAATATAAAAGCACCGTTGTGCTACTGAGACTTTATAAAGCTCTGGTTAGGCCCCATTTGGAGTACTGTGTCCAGTTTTGGGCCCCACACCTCAGGAAGGACATACTGGCACTGGAGCGTGTCCAGCGGAGATTCACACGGATGATCCCTGAATGGCAGGTCTAACATAAGAGGAATGGCTGAGGATCCTGGGATTGTATTCATTGGAGTTTAGAAGGTTAAGGGGAGATCTAATAGAAACTTACAAGATAATACATGGCTTGGAAAGGGTGGACGCTAAGAAATTGTTTCCATTAGGTGAGGAGACTAGGACCCGTGGGCACAGCCTTAGAATTAGAGGGGGTAAATTCAGAACAGAAACGCGGAGACATTTCTTCAGCCAGAGTGGTGGGCCTGTGGAATTCATTGCCATGGAGCACAGTGGAGGCCGGGACGCTAAATGGCTTCAAGGCAGAGATTGATAAATTCTTAATGTCACAAGGAATTAAGGGCTACGGGGAGAATGTTGGTAAGTGGAGTTGAAATGCCCATCAGCCATGATTAAATGGCGGAGTGGACTTGATGGGCCAAATGGCCTTACTTCCACTACTATGTCTTATGGTTTTATGGGGTGCAGATCATGTGAATTGGAGTATATTACATTGGAGTGTAATAATTTAGTTATGAAGACATCAATCATCATCATCATATTCCATTTTCCAAACACACTGTGATATTAAGACAAGGATTGGATGATCAGACTATAACTACTGAAATGACAGCATTTGGAAACATAATTACTTATAAGTTCTACAGCAAATATACATCAACATGCCCATCACTGTAGAAAAAGCAATGTTCAGTATTTAAATCACACTAACCTTGTAAAGAATCGATATTGTTCCAAATGCCAGAAGTCAAAGGCAAAAATTCTTGGAACATTACGTGGTTTTATTCTATCCTAAATGTGTCAGAAAGAGTTCAAGACTTCTTCAATATTTCATTTTTTTTTGTTTTGGGGCCATAGTTCAAATCAAATTATTAAGTGCCTTTTGACAGTGTAGTCTTGAGGACCATCAGAATTTGAAACCTTTGATTACACTACTTAGCTCTTCACTCAAGTGGCCATTTTTCTCCATATTGGTACAAAACAAGGCACAAGTGAGTGCACTAATTACTTTTAAACCTACTTATGAAGTCGTTCTCAAAAACATTTTACTTTGCAAACTACGAGATTCACTTAACTCAAATTTGCCACAAAATATTAACAATGTTCAAGTACGATAAAGTCCTGGTAGATGAATCATACATGGAAAGAATCACGGAATAGCAGCAAACTGGTTTTGTGAGAGCTACATTAATAAAAATGTATCTAATACAATCATTTTAACTTCTGGTAAAGTTAGAAAAAACTCTACCTTATTGTAAATCTAAAACAGCATCAATAAAGACTAACATTTGCTAGTAATTGTTACAAGCGTTGGCATGAATGACACATTAATATTAGCCTCATTAGGAAATTAGTTGCTATCCCTATTTGTCAAATAAACATTAACGGAGCAAAACTGAAGAAACATTCTGCAGTGGCGTAGTTTAGACAAGAATGGAGAGGGGAAAAAAAGGGAACAGAACATGTTTAATGACCAAAAATACCTAAGCCTGGGGTGTTTTACCCAAACAAGGGAGAGGGTATCACAGAGTATGAAGGGCAACCCGTGAAACCGGCCCTCGGTCACCGCTACACAAACTCGTCTGCATTTCAATTTAAAAATAAACCACGGGGGTGTAGGTCAGTGATGAATTAAAGGAAGCCCCAACACACATCCGTCTGGTGTAGGCCCGGAAAGCAGCGGGCCTCGCGTGATGACGGCGCCGGCCTCTTTCCTGCGGGCGCCTGCCAGCTCCCGGTGAACAGCCCCCGCGGCCAGAGGCCTGTCACTCGGGGTTGGCCCCATCCAAGGTTTCCCTCCGCCCTTTCTCTCCCTGGGGGGGTGGGAGAGAAAGAGGGGTGGCTGTTCAATGGGGAATGAGGAGGTGGAGGCACCAGACGCCGGGCCGGGTCCGGGGCTGGAGCAAACCGAGCGGCGGCGGCGGGCCGCCACCAATCACACCGGCCCCCGGCACCGCCGAGAGATGCCTCGGCCTCTGTCTCCCCGACCCGCCCAGCGCGGTTACACAGAGAGAGAGAGAGAGAGAGAGAAAAGAACCACCGCAGAAACACTCACCATCTTCAAGCGCTCGGGCCTCTTTAAAAAAAATAAAAAGAAAAAAAACGGACAATTAGCAGTCACCGTGGGTGACACTCATGCGCAGTGCAGCGCGCTCTCCCCTCCCCAGCACACACTCACTCACTCTCACACACACACTCAGGCTCAGGCTCAGAGTCTCCGGTGTAAAGTTAGAGCCGCTCGCTGTGTGCAAACCCCCGGTCACTACAGCCACGGCCACTCGGGGAGGGGGGGCGGAGAAGGGGATGAGCCAAACTTCCACTGGCAAACTCTACTCCCTCCTTCTCCACTCACTACCAAACTATCTGCTGCTTCGAAATTATTGCACCCCCTGAAGGGGACGACAATCTTGTTTTTACTCGGTGTGTGGATCGTGAGAGAGGGGTCGCTCGACGAAGAGATTGAGAGGGCAAATGATTTAATAATGTGTATTAATGGAAAATGTTGCACCACTTCTCCATGCACACACACACAAAACTTGAGGCTGGAATTGCCGAAAAAACCCTTTAACAGTCTCGCTGCGTCAGAGTACTATGGGAGGGACTTTACTTCAACACCAGGTGATTGGCACAGCGCAGCAAATTTAAAATATTACCATATAAGCATCTCCAATTTTTGTCAATGTAGTCTCGCCTGATGTGTTATATTGTGTTCCAATACTATACTCCGTATTGTATGGTATGTGTCATGACAGTGTCAGCTGTTGTAGCTCGGTTGGTCCTGAGTCATAAGGTCATAATTTGCACAGTATTTCCAATTCCACAAACATCAAGGCTGATCCTCCAGTGAAGCAGTGAGGAAGTGATGCTCTGGTCTACCTGCTCGTTTTGGATGCCACCCCATACCGAAATCCCTCCACACCCTAAAAGGGCATAAAAGATCACAGGACGCTATTTCCTTTGATGGCGGTATTATCCCGATTTTATTGCCAATTTCAATCAACATTACAAAAAACAAATAATTTGGTAATTATCACGCTGCAGTTCCTGAGAGCTAGTTGTGCGAAATTGTTTGCTCCATTTTCCACATTACAATAGTAAATATACTTCAATGGTCCACTGTGAGATCCTAAGGAAGTGAAAGGTGTAACTTAATGGAAGACTTAATTAAGCATGATGTACTTCATTTCTTTTTATGAAGTTGTAGATCTGCCACGATACCTGCAACCTCTTTTTAATTAATATGCGCTAATCGTGAACTTTTTTGAGGAAGTATCATGTGGGTAAGCAGGATATATTCAACACATGGTTATTTGGTGAAATTGTTTTGTCTAAGTGCTGTTACCATATTTCTGCAATAATTGCTGTAAAACGTCAAAACGGAGCAAAATTCACGTGTTCCTTTTGTTCTTACAACTTTATAAACAAAAAACTTGCAAAACAAGGCCACATTATGTAATAACAATGAGAATAATTCTGCCTATACTTTGTCATAAATTGTTATATTGTGATAATTAAAGCAAATACAGCGGATGCCGGAAGTCTGAAATAAGAACAAAAAATGTTGGACATATTCAGCAAGTCTGGCACCCTTTCTGGAGAGGAAAACAGTTAACATTTAAAGTTAAATACAACATCTTCAGAACAATTATGCAATACCGTGTTAATATATAGTAAAATTCAACTGGAGTATAGTTCATTTAATATACTTTTTCCTCAAAATCAACACCTTTTAAAACATACGTTTTGCAACCCGATCACTACAGCCACGACCTCTCGGAGGTGGGGGGGGGGGGGGGGGAGCTGAGAAGGGGATGAGCCAAACTCCCATGGCAAACTCGACCTTCTCCTCGATTCCTTCATTCAAAATAGAAAATGGATGGATGTTCGACATACATTGATCATAATTTCTCCGTGGAATGCATTAGTCATCTGAAAACCTGAAAATGTCATTGTGGAAATATCATCTACTGTTCGGACTTTAGTACTGATTGTGGAATTTCGCATATTATGAAACATATCACAGGTTGTGACTGGAATGGATTTTGTAACCACTAGCCTCAGATTATTAGGTTTTCTTCTAGGTAAAAACAAGAGGAAATTGAGACTTTCACTAACTCATTCCATCCCAGAATGTTTCATATCCAAATGTTTACCTTAGTAAGAAATGCTCATGTTTTGGCACTTCATATAATATTATTATTGCAAAGATTCATCTGAACAGTACGACAATTTGATGTATAAAAATAACTTCTAGCTTCTCATAAAACTTGATTTACAGAATTTCAGAGAGCCACAAATCATGTAAAAGCAATGTAGAGGAAATGCGGAGATTTGAAATAAAAACAGAAATTGCTGGAGAAATTCTGTAGCTCTGGCAGCATCAGTGTGGGAAGAAACGGGAGTCAATATTTCGAGTCCAATGACACTTCTTCGGAATTCAACTCATTAACTACTTTTTCAGTGCCCTTTTCCAGTCAATGTAACCTTATATAAAAATAAACAGAACCTCCTTATTCAGTAGTGAAACAATTGGAATCATACCTGTTTGTTTAGACAACATTGTGAAACGGCATGTTATTTGGATCAACCATTACCAAGTTGTTGGTTCAATAATGTATATCTTTCTCAAAGCGTCCAATAATCTGCATTCCCCAAATGTGCCAAGCATGATTCATTATGCTGGAGTTCCTCCAGGTGTCCACTTATATTCAAGAATACGTCGTTAATATAGAAATGGGTAGTTTGACCCGATTTCCAAATTTCAGCTACAGTTTCTTATGTATAGACACTGGACTGTATTTGGGTGAAAATCATACTAGTAACTTTTCGGATTATAAGGACATTTCTATTCACGACTAACGAGAAAGGGGAGGAGAAACATTAGCAGCACATGGAGGAAACTATTAGGGCGGAAGACGGATTTAATGTCAGATTTATTATGTAACGGGTCTTTTATGTTCACGGTGATATGACTGGCGACGAATTAGATTAGATTAGATTCCCTACAGTGCGGAAACAGGCCCTACGGCCCAACTAGTCCATCCCGACCCTTCGAAAGTAATCCACTCAGACCCATTCCCCATATTAAGCTTGACTAATGCGTCCAACTCTATGGGCAATTTAGCATGATCAATTCATCTAACCTGCACATCTTTGGACTGTAGGAGCACCCGGAGGAAACCCACGGGGAGAATGTGCAAACTCCACACAGACAGTCCCCCGAGGCTGGAATCGAACCCAGGTCCCTGGTGCTGTGAGGCACCACTGATAATTGAGTGTGTGTCAAACTTTATACAGTAATACAAAATCTGTGCGTATTAAATAAACTCAGCCTTAGGATAAGCAATCTTTAATTAATGTTTGGTGCAAAGGTTTTGTTGGTTCGAACCTGCTTCAGGCTCCATGTCAACAATTGACTTTATTCCCTTGGCCAGTGTTTGTATCTAGTCTGTGTCAACTGGAATGTTAAAAAAAGAAGCGCCTTCGTTACAGTAAAGATGATAAATGTTCCTCGCATGCATTTAGATAATCCATTTGATTGTTTGTGGCATTACCCCTGTCCAAAGACCAATTCTAAAATTGTTTGCAAGCCGCAGTCCATGAAGTCTGTAGGGTGAGATATAAATCCATGTTGTTGTTGTCGTCCTGTATTTGTGCATGCCGTGCTTCACCTGAATCTATACCCGAGAAGAGAAACTTCCTCCCTCCTTCCTTCCTTTTAGAATGGAAGTCAAGTATTAAATCTGAAAGTGGACCTTTCCCCCATAGCCATGTGACTATTGAGCATTTATGATGTGAATGTAATTGTTGAAAATGAGTACGGGTGGTATTTCAATTTATAAAGACTCCCGGTAATTAAAAGAGACACATGGGAAAATCGGAAACTATAATATCGAACTTGATTACTGTGAACAACAAGACAGAGGTACGCAAGTATTGAAAATCAAATTAATGGTTTAATTCTTCTTTCTGTACCACCTAGATCAAAATGTACTCCCCAATTATGAACTACAAAATTGCAACATCGACAAAGCAAGTAACTGATGGCCTATTATATGAAACCAAATTTATAAAGATATGTTAAAATAATCACTTGAAGGCAAAGCAGAATCATACGAATTTATTTAAGTATCACAAGTATGCATTACAATAAAGTACAAGAAACTTTGTAAATATTTGAAACTTACTAATGCAGTTTCTTCACAACATGATTTGCTATTAGAGATTTGCGACTTCTGGGAACCAGTTTGAGAGTTTTAGTACTCATTGATGTGGAGAACAAAATCATCAGGCAAAAGAAAACCTATCTTTCTGTTTCCAGATTAAAGTTCAAACTAAGGACGAATTGATTATCCGCATAAATGCGTAGTTTGAATTGACCTCAATAAATAAATCTTCAAATCCAGTTAAATCATTCAGATTTAGATGTCGAATCGTGACTTGAATAAACATGAAACTTTTATTGCATGTATTTCAACAAATCAGCAGTGTGAGCGATCTTAGCCGGACTTTTCAAATAACAAAGCTTGTAGTTCGCGCCTTTCAGATAGGATGCTTGTGTGTTGTTGAAGGTCCAATCGGCAGAGAGTGGGGCGGGGCTCCCGAAGTCCAGATTCTGTATTAGACCTTCCTTGACAGGGATTCGTGAAACAGTCGAGGAACCCGAAACAATGGATAGATACGAGGCTGCCATGGTGCTAGGAGCTCTTGGAAATGCCATCGGTTATTACAACGTTTGCAATGAGTGCAACAAACCGGGACTAAAACTGACGGAGTCAGATTTATCAAGAGAAATTTACACAATGATTTCAAAATCAGTTCAGTGGCAGGCTCCATTTGATACTCTTATGCACATAGCAACTGCTGAAGCGTTAACATCTGGTGAGTTTTCATTCTGGTCTTCGATTTCCTTTCCTCGCTTTTTTTTGTTTCTTGACCTTGCTTTGTCTATTTTGTTTCGTTTCTCTTTTGTTCTTGTTGATATTGGTGAAGCCTAACTCGGCCCACACATAAACACAGCCCATTCACACGCTTCTGTTACACGGAGAAGCTGATCCTCATGTGACTTTACCTATAAAGATATGAATGTCTCATCACTGCGACTATTTTGTACCGCTTGCTTCGGACCGATATTAGCATCAAATTGCCCTGTGCCAAAGGCCTTTAGCCTTGCGAACCATCCAATTTAAACGATCAACACTACATCACCATTGCCTTGACTCTGACCAGATAGTGACACTGAAATACCAAAGAAACTGCTACCTTCCATCTATGTCATATATGGATATGCAAGATAAACTTCGAAGTATCTCAAAATACTAATTTAGGTCCCATCCAACACTGTTGATGAATGAAAACTCAGCAGTAAGTTGAAAAACAGACTGATCACTGGTAAACTAAAAAATGCAATTTCACCACTTTTTTCTTTCCAAAAAACACTTTTTTAATCGTATGATAAGTATGTTTTTAATAGAACGACTTCAAGAGGAGCTCCATCCACTCACCACCAAAGCTCCGTTCGTCAAGTTGTTGTTTCGGGTGTGGATTCTTCATCAGAACTTTTAACCTGATGAGTACTTTCAACATCTTCAAATGTATTTTGTTACATTCCACATATTCTTGTATGTGTTGTATATTTAAGATGGCTCGTCCATGCATTTGCTTTAAAAAGTTATCAAAGGTGAACTAATTGTTTACAGTCATAAAGAGTCTGTGCCATTCTTTCAGATAGGGGTTCCGTACAAGAACTGTGCAGCCAGGCAGCGAAGAGATATCTCATTACATTGCACCGATATCAGAAATGTCATCCAAAAATTGTATCCGATGGAGCCCAAGTTCAGACAAATAACTGTGCATCCAAAGGATACACTCCCTTCAGTAGAAAAGGTGAACATCATTTCATGTAATTTCAACAAAGTGTGTGTCTGTTGATTGCGCTTCAAGGCTGTGAAATATTAATGCATCGATTGGAGGAAATGTGGATAGATTTAGGATGAGATGGAAAAGAATAATTCGTAACCAATAATTGGTACAAACTAATATTCAGATTTCAGTTGATATTCCACAATCCATAAATGAACCTTTAATCAGATAACAGTGAGGGAGCTATTCAACTGAATATGTTCTCTTCGTATATTTTATACGTTAGGTTTGTGCAGATAATCTTTTCCAATATTTTGTCACCAGCGGTTGCCAGATTAGACAGGAATAATCAATGTGCTTCTTGTAATATATGATATTCACAATGAAGAATTGGTGGTTGACTGCAAGTTAAACAAATTTTCATTTATAGCTGGTTACCACAAAAGCATAGTTATGCTTAATCTGAATGAGAGATTCATTTATCAAAAAAAAAGCTTACTATACATAAAATACAAAGAAAAATCAAAACTCGTCTGCATAGGGAGAAATCTTCCTAGTGTTATTCACAAGTGCTTTCCAATATGAATGGGAAGGCTACAGAGGAAAATGATAACTACCAACATCACAGCAGTAATTAAGGAGACAATGGTCCGAGCATATCCTGAATTTCAGATGATATTATGTGACTTTCATTTGGGTAACTTTAGCACTAACAGTGGGGCAGTTAAGTTTCAAATATAATGTTACAGAAGTGAAATGAAGCCAGGAAGCTAGAAAGATTTGGGGCATGGAAGTGGGAATTGTGGTTCGTGACAACAACAAATCTTGTGTCTACACTTTCAAGAGTATGAAATCATGACAATTCTGTATAGTTGGACAAGGTGCCTAACAGGAGGGGTCCACTTACAATATTGGTGAGCATAGGATGGAGAAATGTAACAAAATGACAGCTGCTTTAATGGGAGAGGCTTGATAAAGCAGGGGATGCTGCTCATAGAAAAGCAGAATTTGGAGGAGTAATTGGAGTCACAGGGAAGACACTTCACTATTATAAATGATCAGGACAAGGTAAGTCACTGTAAGAAGATTGGACATTGATACCTGGCAGAAGGAAGTAGTGGCTAAAGCACCTGCATTGATGATCATCCCTTTGGAGTAGAATATTTCCTTTAAATATTTTTAGAGTTGAGGTTTAGAGTGACAGTTGAAAGAGTTTGCAGGAATCATTGACATTGAGAACAGGAATCTAAGATTATTGTTCATTTCCACGATGTTCCTGACATTGTAAGATGTTTAAATTTTCAGAAGGATGTTCGAAATTAGATATGGTAATTCTAGACAATAAGCCGTAGAATGGTTACAATCAGATTTATTTTGATTTTTTAAGGAGTTGAAGAATTAATACAGCCCACTGTGTCTGTACTAGCCTTCTGTGGGATCAATTCACATGGCTTTTCCCCAGAGCTTTGTAAAATTTTTTCAGATAATGATGCAGTTCCATTTTGAAAACTTCAATTAAATCTGCCCCAACCATACTCTAATGCAATGCATTCCAGACTCAAACAACTAATTGCATGGAAAAAATAATTCCTTGCTTTCCATTGCTTGTTTTGTCAATTGCCCCCAATCTTGTTCTCAATCCTTCTACCAAGGGGAATAATGTCTCCCTTTCTATTCTATCCAGACAGTAGTAAGCTGTAGCATTCATGTAACAGATACACCTGCGCTTATGGTCCTTCACAGTATTCCTGCTACTATTTCAGCTGTATTGAAATATGGCTGTCATTAGCTTTAATAATATATCTGAGTGATAGTGTGGCAGATAAAATGAAAATGTTATCCTGCAAGGATCATAAAATAGTTGAAGATCCAAGAAAATAAATGAATGCCAGACAGCAGCCAAAGTAGTATCCATTTTTACAAAGAAAAGAGTGGTATACTGGATAAACATTGTGTAGATTGCTACACATTGGTGAATGGAAAAATTTTCACAGCACCAGGGTCCCAGGTTTGACTCCAGCCTTGGGCGACTGCCTGTGTGGAGTTTGCACACTCTCCTCGTGTCTGCATGGGTTTCCTCTGGTTTCCTCCCACAGTTCAAAGATGTGCATGTCAGGTGAATTGGCCACGTTAAATTGCTCATAGTGTTAGGTGCATTAGTCAGAAGGAAATGGGTCTGGGTGGGTTACTCTTCGGAGGGACAGAATCCCTATAAACTCCTTATAAAACTCACCCGGAAGACCATCAGGGCCAGGCGTTTTCCCACTCTGAAGTTGCCTAGCTATCTCCTGTATTTCCTGAACTGTCAAGGGGGTATTAAGGAGAGAGATCTGGTTGGGCCGAAGGGCCTGTTTCCATCCTGTAGGAAATCTAATCTAAAATATGAAAATGACAATAGAATTGATACATTGTGACATTTTTGTCATAACAATGAAGATTACAAGACAATATCATATCATATGATAGAAATTACAGAAAAAGTAGTGTATGTGAGGTAGGAGCATACTGCTTCATTAGCTTTGATGCATAGAATGAGAGACCACAAAACAAAGATTGAACGTGTTATACATATGCATTAATTTTTATAAATGAAGAAGGCCAGTATAGAAAACCAATCAGTTTTAATGAGTTATTTTGCAAACATGAGGAGCAAATGTAAAATTGTACATAACTCGTTGGGTCCAATGAACATTTGAGTAATTCAAATAGTTGCTGATTGAAAATGTTTACAAAAAAAAAATCAGGTATTGTAAGTTTGCTTGCCTTAGTAAATGCTTAATGTTTTGGTGAATCTTGAATAGCTCACGGGAAATAACCTGATGTATACAGCAATACTGTGATAATACAAGTTGAAATTTAATTTCAAAGTGAAGAAGGGAATTCATTCTTTTATGTTTGAACATTTCTTTACTGGTTTAGTTTCTATATAAACACAAATTGCTGGAAAAACTCAACAGGTCTGGTAGCATCTGTGGAGAGAAGGCTAAGTTAACATTTTAGGCTAGTGACACTGAGTTATTCCAGCAACTTCTCTTTGTGTTTCTGATTTCCAGCATCTGCAGTTCTGCTTTTCTTCATTTCTATAGAAATGAGTTGTATATTTATGATATACATAGGTTTGAATATACCATGAGATGGTAAGATGAAGTTTAGTTATTCAGTCCACTACGTAAATATTAAAGGATTTAAGTGAAAGCTTATTATCCAGTAGATCGTAAATAAGTATAATATAACGATGGCTGTTTAAAGGGTCATAATTAGCATTGGTTTAGTAAGATTGGTATGTACAAGTGATGTGGAATTTGAAGCACCACTCATAATTGCTGTCACATGTCAACCCACAGAACCTAAATTTGGAGCAGCTGCAAGAACAATGTGTATTGGTATGTGCTATTCAAAGGCAGAACAACTGAATGACCTCCTTCAAGCCAGCATTGAATGTGGTCGAATGACGCACAGTTACCCAGCAGGTAACATGTGAAAGATTAAGTAATACCCTTTCAGCAATGTGTGTGTCCTATGAGTGTCCAGATAATTGTTCTAGTGCAATTACAAGAGCCATAAGATAAATTTTGTTCATCGTTTTTGCTAATGGCAGTTAAAATTTACTGGACTAAGGGTCAGGACATAAATTCTAATACTGAACTTAGAAACACCACCTTGCAAAACACTTATTACAGCTTGGTCTATACCAGTTGTTTAGGACTATGTAGATGCTATAAATAGCAATTTATTAATGTAAACAAAAAAAAATCACTTTTACTCTTAAGTAAAACAATTAGAAAAAGTAAAGTAGAAATTAGTCAGAACTCTTAACCAATATGCTGTGTTTTATTTTGTCTAAACCTTCATGTACATTTATGTAGATTCACACATAAATAAACCATTCCATCCAACCATTTATGGTGCTTTTGCTCCACATGTGCCTCCCACCAACCCCTCCCCTCATTTAACTTTAATAGAATAACTTTGAATTCCTCCCAACCTCAAATACTTATCTAACCTTCCACTCCCAAGCATAGAATGGAAAACCCAAACAATCTGTGAATGGAAAACTATACACCTGGTTCATGTGTGGCTTCACACACCATTTTTATCTTTACACACTGGGATCAGGTTTGTAAAGTGGTTTGTGAGCCATGTCAGAGTGTGAACTAAATATGGCTGCATAGGCAGGCTTGTTAGAATCTCAGTTCATGCCTACTCAGTTTATCTATGACACTTCTGTGCCCTGCTTTGTAGCCACTCACCCAGTACCTACTAAATGGATTCCTCAGATTCCACAGCACTATCAATAGAAAATCTTTCTATTCTGGATTGGGGGAGTATGGTTGGGTGGGGTAAACCTCTCACCATTTATCAATCACCATTATATCATTGATACTCTGAAAAACATGCATTATGGCATGTAAAAAAAATACTGCTATCCTTTTATCTTGTAACAACAAACCAGAAAGGCCTTCAAAGAGACAAGATATGTTTATGACTTCTTGAAACTGTCATTCATTCTCAGATTAATGGAATATCTGCTCTACTGAAACCCTTCAACATCTGAAATTCAATCAAGTGTTTTTAATGACAACAGCTGCCAAAACAATAGCTTACCCTCTGGGAAAGGAATAATACAGTATCATTTCAATTTTGGAGTGGAGTGCCTGAAAAATGAATATGAGGAGTAGGTTTCTTTCAAGTAGAAACTTTTTCAATTGTTAAAATCATTTTTTAAAATCAACACAAATCATTTAAGTCATAATAGAAAATATGATAACAGAGGACTTTGAAAAATTTTTCACTGCATCATAATGGTTTCTCTGATGGACTGGCTTTGTAATGTGTCAGAATGAATGCATTTGTTAATCAATTTGAGGATCAATTTAATTTTAAAGGTCACATTCCTGTGATGAATCACTACATTAAGCATACATCAATATTACAACATGCACCAAATTCTGAGTTTTGAAGGTATGGGCAGACATGGAGCATTTTAGGTGGACAGAAAGTAAACAGTGAAATGCCAAAATGATCAATGTTGAGGCCTCACTATTTACAGTTTGTGTTAATGATTTAGATGAAGACAGAGTAATACATTTATGTTTACAAATGATATGTGTAAAGGTAGGCTGAGGAGGAGAATACATATAGGATGCAAAGGGATATAAACAGGTTAACAGTGTGCAATAATGTGGCAGATGAAGTATAACGTAGGGAAAGTATGAAGTTATTCATTTAATTGTAAGAATAAAGTAGGATTTTTAAAAAGGTATGAAACTTGGAAATGTTGATGTTCTATCTGATTTGGGTGTGCTTATGCAAGATCTGCAGCAAGTAAACATGCAGTTATAGCAAGTATTCGGGAAAGCTCCCATTGCATGGGCATTGGAATCCAGTTATAAATGAGTGTTACAGTTGCAGAGGGCTTGATGAGATGACATCTGAAATATTGAGTGCAGTTTTGGTCTCCAAATTTAAGGAAAGATAAACTTGCATTGGAGGCTATATGGAAAAGTTCACTAAAATGGTCCCTGGCATGAGGAATGACCTAGGATGAAAGATTGATCAAATTGAATATATGTTCAATTTGATATAATAAAACAAAGAACTACTGATGCAGTTATATTATCTGATGATTAGAAGAATGATTGATAATCTAATTGAAACACACAAAGTTCTAAAGGGACTTGATAGGTTAAACACTGAGAGATTGTTTCTGCTGTTCCAGGAATCAAAACCAGAAACTCAGTTTGAGGATAATGGACCAATCATTTTGAAATAAGGAGAAATTCAATTACTGAAAGAGTTGTGACTTTTTGAAATTTTCCAGCCCAGGGGGTTGTGGATGCTCCATCATTGAATACATTCAAGGCTGAGATAGCCAGATGTTTTAGTCTATCAAGGGTACAAGAAATAAAGGCAATAGGTGGTCAAATGGAATGAAAGATTATCCATGGGTCATTTTGAATGGTGGAACAGGCTTGATGACCCATAGTCTACTCCTGTCTTATTTCCTTTGTGAAAACAAAATGCACTTATCTTCCACAATTTTTATATTCCTTCAGTAGATGTGGACATTATTGACTAGACCAACATTTGTTGTCCATCTCCAATTTCTCATGAGAAAGTGGTGGTCAGTGCACAATTCAGTGATGGCAATGGTTCAGCCATTTATGTGAAGGACAAATAGTTTCTGTCTTGTTGGAGATGGTAATTACCTGGTGCTTATATGGAATGAACATTCTATGTTTTTTTGTCAGCACAAGCCTGAATGCTGTCAAGGTTTCAGATTCTTCAGCATGAATTCTCAAGCATTTGTATCAAAATTAATTAATTTCTGGCACATTTTAGAAATGATAATATATGAACTGGTGGCCATTACAGAAATATAATTGCAGGGTATTTAAAGCTGGGTCCTGAAGGGTGTTTAAAATTTTTAAGAGAGAAAGCTCAGAGGAGAAGGTGCGTTAGCTCTACTAGCTAAGGATGATATTACTATGGTTGTGCGAGATGGTTCCACCTCAATAGAACAAGATGTAGAAATAGATTAGGTGGGGAGAAGAAATAAGGAAGGTAAAAGTTTGCTTGTTGCTTCCTGTGAACGAAAACTTTTGATATGGGTGGTTTCAACGAACTAAATGACATGCATAACTGAAGAGAGAGAGAGAGTGTGTTTGTTTGTTTGTGTGTCATAACATGTCTGAACAAGTTGATTAAAATACCCACAATTTTCTGAGCGCATAAATAGAGAGAAATATGTCCCTATAACAAAGCAGTCAATAACCAGGAGACATACCTTTTAAGGTAAGGCCCAGGAGCTTTATAGGGGATTTGAGGAAAACAGTGTTTACACAATCGTTGTAGGTATCTGGAACTCACTGTCAGAAAGTATGGTAGAGACAGAAACGCTCAAAACACTGAAGCATTATTTGATGCTCTCTTGAAATCTTTACAGGCCAACTGCTGGTAAAAGAGATTAGAATAAATAAATGTTTGATGACTGGTGCAGAACACAATGGGACAAAGGGTCTCTTTCAGTGCAGTAAAAACTCTATGACTCGAGATCTCATTTCATCACACTCAAGATATAATGTGAAGGAAGCAAATTTATTTTCCAAATTCTCTACAGAAAAAGCTTGCAAACTCAGTTACAATATCAAGGACAATTTAGTAAAAGGAGGGTGTAGACATTTAAGGAAGAGTCTTCTGATCTACTCTTGGGCATCTGCAGATGGATGATTCAAATGAAGCATTTGAGATTGGCATGAAAGTGAAGACCTTGAGAGAAGATACACCTTCATTGTACTGTATATTGTTTTGGATTTGTACCTGCACTATATTTAGGTTTACGTTGTATTGTTTGCTTCAACGTATTGTTCTGCACATTAATTTTACTCTGGTATCTTTCATGCACCAGGAATTTGTAATCTAACTATGTCCAAGAATGGTAGGCTTACTGTCTGAGACTAGTTGCATTTACCATTATGGAACAAAATTGTAAAGTGAATTGTGCACATTGCAAGTTTTTTTTTTGTTCTTAAAATACGTGTAATGGAACAAGCTGATCTTTTTATTTCAAACCTTTCATACTGGTTCTAAGTTATCACCTGAAACATTAAGACTAAAAATATTCTCCTGTAGGGTTCCTAAGTGCTTTCTGTACAGCACTTTTTATATCATATGCTGTTCAAGGGAAGCCTATTGTTCAGTGGGGACGGAAGATGATGGAAGTGATGCCCATCGCGGAACAGTACTGTGAAAAGAAGATGAAGCACTTTTCAGGTAGATCTAGCTTGTTAATCTACATTTTTTCACCCATATCTCTCTTTTTTTTGTTTTCTTATTATTTGTATGATCACAGAATCCCTACAGTGTGGAAGCAGGCCATTTGGCCCACTGAGTCCACACTGCCCCTCCAAAGAGTATTCCACCCAGATCCCTATCTTATCCCTGTATTTTCCCATGGCTAATCCACCTAGCCTGCACATCCCTGGACACTATGGGCAATTTAGCTTGGCCAATCTATCAAACCTGCACACCTTTGGACTGAAGGAGGAAACTGGAACACTTGGAGGAAACCCATGCAGACACTGGGAGAAGGTACAAACTCCACACAGACAGTCACCTAAAGCTATTGTGAGGCAACTGTACTAACCATTGAGCCATCGTGCAACCCTTTTACTTTTAGATTCTTCTAAATATAATTCAAATAGTTTATGAATGCAAATAGAATCAAATAATTTTACAGTACAGAAAGAGGCCATTTGACCCATTTTTTTCTGTATCAGCTAGTACAGAGCTATGCAGCTAGTCACACTCACTAGCCATTTATCCATAGCCCTCTAACTTCATCCTTTCAAATATATATCCAGCTCTTTTGAAATGTCCTACAGAAACCACCTCCACCATTTTCCTAGGCAACACATTCCAAATCCTAAGAGCTCTGAGTAAATACATTTCTCCTCATCTCACTCCTAGCTCTTTTGCTGACAATCTTGAAGTTACTGACATACTAACTAGTGGAAATAGAATATCTTTCTTTACCTTGTCAAAATTGTTCATAATTTTGAACACCTCAATGACGTCACCTCGTAATCTCCTCGATTCCGAGGAGAGCAAGTCTAATCTCTCTCATGTTTCCTGTTTCTAAAATCCTTAATTCTTGGTATCAGCCTAGTAAATCTCCTTTGAACCTGCTCCAACGCTTTCACATCTTCCTTAATTAAGGTGCTCTAAACTGAACACAATACTCCAAATGTGGTTTGACTAATGACTTGTTGAGGTGCAGCATTACTTCCTTGCTTTTATGCCTCTATTTATAAACCCAAGGATCCTATAAGCCTTTTTAATAACTGTTTCAACTTGCCGGCCATCTTCAAAGAATCATGCACGTGAATCCCAAGGTCCCTCTGCTCCTGTACTCTCTTCAAAGTGGAGTCTGTACTGTCTCTCCATGTTTCTTCTACCAAAATACATCACCTCACATTTCTCTGCATTGAATTTCATCTGTTTGCCCATTTAGCCAACTTGTCAAATGTTCCTCTGACATTGCTCAGCATTATCCTCGCAGTTCACTAATCTCACTCACTTAGTATCATCTGCAAATTTACAGATTTTTGCCCTCAACACCCATCTCTAAATCATTTATATAAATCAGAAAAAAGCAAGGATCTCAACACTGATCCCTGGGAAACATCACTTTCGACTCATCTCCAACCTGAGAAATGCCCATCCATACCTATTCTGTTTCCTATCCTTCATGCTGTCAATGACCCATTCATCGCAAATATTTCTAACTTACTAACCAACTTGTCATGTGGCACCACATCAAATGCTTTCTAAAATGTAAGCTGTGAAAACCTTTGCTACTTTAATTGTATTAGAAAATATTCAGGATCATGAAGCAATCTCTCCTTTGAAAAATTAAAACATTTCTTGTTTATTTTTATTGTATTATATAAATAAATAATTCTGCATTGAACACGCTGATATTATCTTATAACAATAATGTAATTGGAAATACAATATTGGGTCTGCAATAGATGTTTACTTTGAGATTCAGCAACACTGTTTGTGTCATTAAATTATTCTCTCTAATTAGTGATCAACAGGGCTTCCTTACTGCTCCAAAATGAAATACACAACCATCCAATAGGGGGACGTGGGTGATGGCATAACATTAGAAGCCCTTTGTGATCCAAATTGGATGGAATGTCTTTTTGTTGCTTAATTCTTAAATTTATCAGTAGGCAGATAATACCGTCGTATGGTGAAGCCACACAAATAATTAACGTTTGCTATTTTAGTTTGTATGTGCTAAATAACCATTTCAACCAACTTTTACCTATTATTCCATTAAATTTAGATCTATCCAACTAAATAAGCAAAACATCAAAAAAATTATATTTCTTGACATATCAATGTGCTAAAAAAGTTTAGTTTTCTAAGGCAGCTCATCAACTTGCATGTGGTCAGCCATTCAAGCCAAAGACTAATTTCTTCTTAAATAAAGACTCCCTTTTAGCAAGTTTTACTGGCTGACTGTGCAACTTATGAGTCTCTTGTTTACTGGGTTACAGAAAGTAGAATGCTTGCTTAATTGCCCCACCCCTATCTGCAATGTTTCAGAGTAGCTGATAAGCACACTAGCAATGAAATGCGAATAATCAGAAGTGTTACTCATCAAACAAACTAGACACATACCGTAACTGAATGTTTATCATTAGAAACCATTTTATGCTTCTCTAAATGAAAGGGACAAATGTGACTTGATGGTAGTTGTTTTAACCCTTCCTATTCAACAGACACCAGGCAAACAATTAAGATAACTAGGCTTCACACATTCACACCTCATATTGATGCTCCAATTTCCTTCAATTTTAACCCTTTCCAGGGAAGAGACAGGCGTTCCAGAAACTGGCATGGTTCTTCCTTTAAATATGAAGATTGTTTCTCTGAGGACTTTTTTTTAAACCTGCAACTGAACTGGCAGGCTTAGTTTAGCATTTCACCTGAAATGCAGCACTCCTTCATCAACCCCATGACAGTATCAATTCAGTTTGTATGTCATAATTTCAGAATTGTAGGACAAATCAGTTTCACTATACGATTTGCTGGGAATTTACCTCTCCTGGAAAGCATCTCTTCCGATAATTATGATAATATTAAAAGTCATATAATAATATTGTTAATTCAGCCTACTGATAAACAAGTAGGGAAATTGGGTGCTAAAATGAAATCTTCGAGTAAAAAGTGAGGTCTGCAGATGCTGGAGGGTTCCCAGGCGGAAGATGAGGCGCTCCTCCTCCAGCCGTCGTGTTGCGCCCACACCTCCTCCCTCACTTCCCTCCAAGGCCCCAAGGGATCCTTCCATATCCGCCACAAGTTCACCTGCACCTCCACACACATCATCTATTGCATCCGCTGCACCCGATGTGGCCTCCTCTACATTGGGGAGACGGGCCGCCTACTTGCGGAACGCTTCAGAGAACACCTCTGGGACGCCCGGACCAACCAACCCAACCACCCCGTGGCTCAACACTTTAACTCTCCCTCCCACTCCACCGAGGACATGCAGGTCCTTGGACTCCTCCATCGGCAGAACATAACAACACGACGGCTGGAGGAGGAGCGCCTCATCTTCCGCCTGGGAACCCTCCAACCACAAGGAATGAACTCAGATTTCTCCAGTTTCCTCATTTCCCCTCCCCCCACCTTGTCTCAGTCGGTTCCCTCAACTCAGCACCGCCCTCCTAAACTGCAATCTTCTTCCTGACCTCTCCACCCCCACCCCACTCCAACCTATCACCCTCACCTTGACCTCCTTCCACCTATCACATCTCCATCGCCCCTCCCCCAAGTCCCTCCTCCCTACCTTTTATCTTAGCCTGCCTGGCACATTCTCCTCATTCCTGATGAAGGGCTCTGGCCCGAAAAGTCGAATTTCCTGTTCCTTGGATGCTGCCTAACCTGCTGTGCTTTAACCAGCAACACATTTTCTGCTAAAATGAAATGAATGGTATTCCTGTGTGGATAAAATATTTGCTACCATCTCCATAAGCGTTGTGACTGGGCAACAGAATGCATATCTATTTTTTGCACTAAGATAACCAACAGACTATTCTAATCCTAGCACATGGTAAAGAAGATCCGAAACGCTCACTTTTGTCCCCCAAAATCCATTTTGTCTACAGCTTTAGAAGTTCAGTGGTGCAGTTTAATTTCTTTCTTTTGACTACCTTTTTTTCTGAGAAACATTAGCCATACAGTGCAAGTTAAGTTAGTTTAGTGCTGCTGGATCTACTTAAAAACTATTCTAAATTTATTTAGTTATGACTGTGGTATTGATCGGTCAAGATTTGAAATCAGGTCAGAGTTGAAAGGACTGTACTTAAGTCAGCAAAGCAACCAGCCTCCTCCTCCAGGGTGAAGGTTGAAAATAAATTGAAATCATAATATAAAAGATACATCTTACACACAAGCGTATGAAATAGGAAAAGGTGTAGGTCATTTGGCCCATTTGAGTTTACTCCGCCGTTTATTAAGAACATAGCGTAACTGAGTGTGGACTCAACTCCGCATTCTCACCAACCCACCTCCTGCAATATATTTTGGCTCATTTGTTGATCAAGAATTTATCTACCTCTGCCTTATAACTAATCAATGGTGCTGCACTGTCGCATAATGAGCTGCCAGAGGAAGTGGTGGAGGTAACATTTAAAAGGCATCTGAATAGGAAGGGTTTGGAGGGATATGGGCGGGTGCTAGCAGTTGGGACTAGATTGGGTTGGGATATCTGGTCGGCATGGACAATTTGGACTGAAGGGTCTGCTTTTCTGTGACTCTAAATACACACAATTATTTTTCCAATAGTAACTGTGATCATTAAGCAGGAATTAAGAGATGTAAAGGGAACAAACTAAGAAATAATGTTAGGAGTTTTTTGAAGAAGAGGAAAAGATAATGTGGTAAATAACTTGGAGGCGAGAAATCCAGGTTACAGAAAATGGTGGTGGTAGGCTGAAAAAATGTAGAATATGTTGCAAGAAGAGGGTCCCTGAAGATTGCAATTGGCTGGAGAAAGACCATGCTTAGAAATTATTGCTAGAATTATCACTAAAACCTTAGTTTTCAGGTTTTTGTTTTCAGAAGATCTATTCCTATAATAAAGTTGTGTACAGATTGTAAATATATTAGCTATCGTTTGTTTGTTGTTTCATTTACACTGGATTATGTGTGCTCATATTCACAGATTATCGTGAAAACTGGTTTTCTTTTGAAACTAGATGGCAATTTTACCTTCAGCTGAGGAAAATTGAGAAGGATGGCAGTGATAATGCAGTATTTCCTCGAAATTATGATATCGAAAAGCAAAACAAGGTAATAGCCGGCTAGAAACCAGACTGAATGTCTAATAATTAGAGGAATAAATAATTTGGTTATTTCTAATCACTCTTTTATTTCTCTCTATGTCATCATCTGTTATATGATCAATTCAGGTATCTGCAATTTGTTTGGTTTGATGTTGAAATAATTCTAGCATGTCTGCGAACATTTTAATGCAGCATTCTGCACAATTAACTAAAACAGGCAAAGATATCTGCTTTATTATGAAAGTTCAAAATCATTATTATGAAAGAAACACTCATTTTATATTCTATCTAATTTCTCCTTCACGTTGTTTAACCTTTCCTAGAAATAGATGTAATCAATTACCTAGTTTGAATATTGTGGAATGAGCATATTCTTCAATTACACACATATACTTTATTAATGAAGGTTCAAGAAATGGAAATTAGGACTTTGATTTTGACATAAATTATATTAAAATTTCTACTTTACTTTACTGGACTATTAGGATACAACATGATACACAGAAAACTAATAGTGGCAACTATAAAGCTATGTAAAGCTGACTAAAAATATTCTGTGGGAAATGGACTTTTATTTGTAATGCTGAAAGTGCTATTTGAGAATCGACAAAATGCTTCTTATTTTAAAATTGCTGAAATATGTGATTACCAAGAGCCCTTATTTTACACATTGAAATAGTCTGCATATTTAGAATCTGTACTTAAATTAGTCATGGTAATTTGAAAAATAGCTCCTGCAAATTAATGTACAGTAGCTCCCCCCCACCCATCCCCCAGTGGGGGATATACTTCAAGACCTACTGCAGAAATCTGAAACCATGGATAGGAGCGAACCAATTCATTTAAATGGGAAATTTACCTTCCCGGCAGGCCCGGTCCCTGGTTCCAGATAAAATGTTCAGGCCACAGTAAATCATGGGTAACTGAAACCACAGAAAACGATTCAGTGGATAGCCCTGTACTGTATTGGTTTGAGACTGGTGAATGGTTAAGAAAAAGGACTTGCCATTGACAACCATAACATAATTCATATAAAAAACTGCAATTATTTGTATTGTAACAGGAATCTATCACCACATCACAAATTTTCACATCAATCATAGTTTGAAGAGCTCCATTTAGAAAAATGAATGCTGTAAATAAAAAAACTGCATTCAAAGTGTCTCCCATTTAAAAAAAAATAAGAAATCAGAAGTACCTAAATTAAAAATTAATTTGTCATGCACTGATTAAAACACTCAATATTATCTCTGAATAGAACCAAATGATTACTTGCCATATTAAAGAGATGAAATGATTTTCAAGATGAAGTGTAGGATAATACTGGCATGAGAATCTCAATTCCATGAATTATTGTTACAGAACATAGAACATTACAGCGCAGTACAGGCCCTTTGGCCCTCTGTTGCACTGACCTGTGAAACCAATCTGAAGCCCATCTAACCTACACTATTCCATTCTCATCCATATGCCTATCCAATGACCATTTAAATGCCCTTAAAGTTGATGAGTTTACTACTGTTGCAGGTAGTGCATTCCACGCCACTACTGCTCTCTAAGTAAAGGGACTTCCTCTGATATCTGTTGGTTATGATAAAGTATTTTGCACATCATTTTTATGGGATGTATTCCTAGACCTACACTTGAACCTAAATATATTTGGTAAGAGTTGGGCATTTAGGGCGGCAAGGGCAAGCCAGGGAACTACCGACCAATGAGCTTGATGTTGGTGGTGGGCAAGTTGTTGGAGGGAATCCTGAGGGACAGGATGTACATGTATTTGGAAAGGCAAGACTGATTAGCGATAGTCAACATGGCTTTGTGCATGGGAAATCATGTCTCACAAACTTGATGGATTTTTTTGAAGAAGTAACAAAGAGGATTGATGAGGGCAGAGCAGTAGATGTAATCTATATGGACTTCAATAAGGCATTCAACAAGGTTCCCAATGGGAGACTGGTTAGCAAGGTTAGATCTCACGGAATACAGAGAGAACTAGCCATTTGGATACAAAACTAGCTCAAAGGTAGAAGACAGAGGGTGGTGGAGGGTTGTTTTTCAGACTGGAGGCCTGTGACCAGTGAAGTGCCATAAGGATCAGTGCTGGGCCCTCTACTTTTTGTCATTTACATAAATGGTTTGGATGCGGGCATAAGAGGTATAGTTAGTAAGTTTGCAAATGACACCAAAATTGGAGATGTAGTGGACAGCGAAGAAGGTTACCTCAAATTACAACAGGATCTTGATCGGATGGGCAAATGGGCTGAGAAGTGGCAGATGGAGTTTAATTTAGATAAATGTGAGGTGCTGCATTTTGGGAAAGCAAATCTTAGCAGGACGTATACACTTAGTGATAAGGTCCTAGGGAGTGTTTCTGAACAAAGAGATCTTAGAGTGCAGGTTCATAGCTCCTTGAAAGTAGAGTCGCAGGTAGTTAAGATAGTGAAGAAGACGTTTGGTATGCTTTCCTTTATTGGTCAGAGTATTGAGTACAGGAGTTGGGAGGTCATGTTGCGACTGTACATGACATTGGTTAGGCTACAGTTGGAATATTGTGTGCAATTCTGGTCTCCTTCCTATCTGAAAGATGTTGTGAAACTTGAAAGGGTTCAGAAAAGATTTACAAGGATGTTGCTAGGGTTGGAGGATTTGCGCTACAGGGGCTGAACAGGCTGGAGCTGTTTTCCCTGGAGCATTGGAGGCTGAGGGGTGACCTTATAAAGGTTTACAAAATTAAGAGGGGCATGGATAGGTTAAATAGACCAAGTCTTTTCGCTGGTGTGGGGGAGTCCAGAACTAGTGGGCATAGGTTTAAGGTGAGAAGGGAAGGATATAAAGGAGACCTAAGGGGTAACTTTTTCTCACAGAGGGTGATACGTGTATGGAATGAGCTGCCAGAGGCAGTGGTGGAGGCAGATACAATTGCAACATTTAAAAGGCATCTCGAGGTGTATATGAAGAGGAAGGGTTTGGAGGGATATGGGCCGGGTGCTGGCAGGTGGGACTAGATTGGGTTGGGATAGATGGTCGGCACGGACAGGTTGGATCGAAGTTTCTGTTTCCGTGCTGTACATCTGTATGACTCACTTATAGGATGAAGTTCTGAACTCCGAAGTGGCTACTTAACCGTTAGTGTGTTATCATATTGAATAGTTCTCCCATACACCACAATTGGAATATGTTTCACACTTCACAAGGGCATGAAAACCTAGAAGGTAGCACTATTATGAATGAATAATTTGACAACACCTTATTTGCCTTTTTAAGAAACTACATCAGTTTTGATCTGTCTGTGACCTCTTTATAGAACACAAATGGCTTGTATCAGTAATATTTTACAAAGAAGAGCCACCACTGTTATAAATACAAGATTGCACTGCTTCCAGGCACAATAATGTATACTTTGCTTACAAAAATTGTAAAAATGCCTATTAAAAATTTATGACATAGACGATATATTTGGAATAAACAGTCTTATGAACAATGAGGCAACCCTGTCAACAGCAACATGCATTTATGTAGAGACTTCAATGTAGGAAATGCCATAAAATATTTTATTGGGGCAGGAAAAGAAATAAAAACTAAAAAAAATCTCCAAACACTAAATGAGAATAGACAGCAAATTTATGAATCACGGCAGTTCTTTTGAAGGAGTTCATGGACACTGGGAAGGTTCTTGTAAATGGGAAGTATGTCAGCCCTGTGCCATTAGAAAGGAGCATAAAGTTTGAAACAGGTGACCAGATGTATTAAACTTATTTGGATCCCATGTTAAATAATAGAATTGAAATGTAAATATAATTATTTAGAAAATGAATAAAATAAATAAGTTGCATTTATATAGCACTTTTCACAATTTCAGACTTCCATCAGCCAACTAAACACTTATCAAGTAGTCACAGTTACAACTTGGAGAACACAGCAGCCATATGTACGTACAATGGTCACATAAACAGCAATATACTGACAACCATGCAGTCGGTTTCAGTTATGTTGCTTGAGGGATAAATATTGAACAGGAAATAGAGAACATTCCCTGGTTTTTGATTCAGCCATGGGATTTTTACATCCATCTGAAAATGTGAAAAATGTTTAATTTCCTATCTAAAAGTTCACAATTCCAATAGAGTAACATTCTTTTTCTACTACCCTGGAATGAATTTTGAACCTAGAACTTCCAAATCAGAGGTGAAAGTGCAACCATTGATACAAGACTGACTTATAGTAGCATAAGAAACAACAGTCAATATGAATCTAGAAGGAATAGATCTCCTTCAATAGCCTTCATGGCTTTCAAATACACTTGAGTAACCATTAGAATGTGTAGTACTTCGATTCCAGAAGACATTTTAGGTAACTCCACAAGAAAAAAGCTGTTAGTTACATTCAAAGCTATGGATATTTATGATCATTCTTATTTATGGATAAAGAGCAGGTGAATATGGAGTGTTGCCGGAGGAACAAATGTGAGGTGCAGTGAAAACAGTTCTAGTTCATATTGGTGCACTGAACTCAATTAAGTCAGTCTAACTGATTAAATTTTCAGATAATACTAATCTAGAATGGCAGTGGTATGAAAGGAGAAAAAAACCCAGACATTTTACATATAAATGAACTGAACAACAGCAGTTTGTAATTTAATACCTCCATAATGGAGTCACAAGATGGGCAAAAATTCACTGTCTTTTAATTTAAATTGCTCAGAGCAAGTTGAAAAAGACCTTGGAGACTTAGGACCATAATTTTGACAAGTTAAGTTGACTCATCAGAAAGCCTTCAAAAATGACAGTCCGGTTACTTTTCATCAGCACTTTTAGGGGTATAAGGTTCAAGTTGTGAGCTCATATTTGACACTCCTGGTGAAGAGTGCTCCAGTAGAGAGGTATACACACCCTAACCCTCTGCAGTTTTCATGGAGTCAGCCAAGGTATTTAATGGATTATGGTTCAAGATACATCAATGGTATTATGAACAATAGTCTGTATGAGGTAACCTTTTGAAGGATAAGTTCATAAGTTTATGTTTCCACATGCCAAATGCTGACCTGCTCATATTCATAGAATCATACAGTACAAAAAAGGCTCTTCAACCCATCAAGTTTGTACCAACAAAATTATACTGCCTTCGCTAGTCCCACTTTTCCACACTCCTCCTATAGCCTTGAATGTTATGGCCCTTCAGGTGTTCACCCAAGTACTTTATAAAGTTTGTGAGGTTCCCCGTCTGAACTACCCTCTTAGGCAGTGCACTCCAGACCCTTCCCATCCTCTGAGTGAAAAAGCTTTTCCTCAAATCTCCTCTATACCTCCTGCCTTTCATTTTAAAATCATGTCTTCTTTTTATTGACGTTTTGATTCAGTAGAGTAACTGTTTTCTATTCACCCAGTCCCCCATGATCTTATACACCTCTGTCATCTCCCCCCAACCTCCTCTGTTCTGTTTAAAGAAAACAGTCCAAGCTTATTCAGCCTCACTTCATTGCTGTAGTGCTCCTTCCCTAGGCATTATCCTGGTGAATCTACCTTGCAAGCCCTCTCGTGCAATCACATCCTTCTTACAATTTGATGAGCTGAACTGCATATACAGTATTCCAGCTGTGACCTAACCAACTTTACCTCCCTGCTCTTATAATCTATGCCATCACTAATTAAAGGCAGTGTCCTGTATGTCGCCTTAACTACCCTATTGACCTGTCCTATCACATTAAAGGATCTGTGAACCAGCACCACAACATTCCCCTGTTCCTCTAAGCTTCCTGATGCTTTGCCATTTATTGAGTCCTCCGTTACTTTGTTCCTTCGTCCAAAGTACATCGCCTCACTGTACCAGGGTTAAATTCCATTGACACTGATCTGCCCATCTGCCTTATCTATCTATATCCTCCCTTATCCTAACACCTTCCTCCTCACAGTTAACCACTTTGTCAATCTTTGTGTCATCCACAAACCTAATTACTACCTCCACCATTCTCATCTACATTGTTGTGGTTCTGTTCGCCGAGCTGGGAGTTTGTGTTGCAAACGTTTCGTCCCCTTTCTAGGTGACATCCTCAGTGCTTGGGAACCTCTTGTGAATCGCTTCTGTGATCAAGCGCTTCACAGGAGGCTCCCAAGCGCTGAGGATGTCGCCTAGAAAGGGGACAAAACGTTTGTAACACAAACTCCCAGCTCGGCGAACAGAATCACAACAACGAGTACCCGAGCTACAAATCTTCTCCCAAACTTTGAATTCTCATCTACAATACTTATAAGTATGTCAAACTGATCACTGCAGGCTGGGCTCCAGTAAACAAACCGCCTTTTACCACCACTCACTGTGTCCCATCACTAAGCCAATTTTGGATCTAACTTGCTAAGTTAACCTGGATCCCATGACTTTAACCTTCTTTATCAATTTCCCATATGGACCTTGTCAAAGGCCTTGCTGAAATCCATATAAACTACATCAACTCATGCAAACACCTATCATCTCCTCAAAACATTCCACCCCAGATTTGTGAAGCATGACCTCCCTCTGACAAAGCTATGTTGACTATCCCTGATCAAATACTACATATAATAATTGAGATTAGTTTTTCTCTTGAAAGCTGAACATAGCTGAAAATGTAAAAACAAGTCTTAAATAGGTGATTCAGCCAGAGCTATTAATCAAGCAGGAATTCAGGTGTTTCAGTTGTCTAATGGTTATCTGGGCTCTCAATCAAGCCTCATGATGTACTCTTGGCTTTAAACAAGTGAAAGATGAGTTGGAAAAAATGATGCCAAGGAAGGTAAGAACAGACAGTAAAGCTTCTATAAGTATATATAAAGGAAGAATTGCTAAAGTAAGTATTCACCCATTAGAAGGCAAGACTGATGAATTCGTAATGGAAAACAAAGAAATTAAGGAGATACACAGCAAATATTTTGTATTTATCTTCATGGTAAAATTGACAAGGAAATCTCAAGAATTGTAGAAAATCTGATAGGGAAAAACAAAAAAACTTGAAAAGAATGATGGTTGTTATATATGAATTTGGACGGATGTGAGAGTTAGTACTTGATTGAATTCAATAAGCACAATAAATAACCTGAGGACTTGATGGGAGAGTAAACTATGATTTTGTGGGAGTAGACCTAAGGCAAGTCTTTCTAACTATATTTGAAGTAATATAGAGTATATTCTTATCACATGTAAATAGTTGTAAACATGCAATGAGCTACATCTTCTTTACTGTGCAAAATTAGACCAGAAGCTGGTTATGCTCACAGTCACTAGACTATATGAGCTCCTGAAGAGTCTATATTTAGAAGACAAAGATGGCAGCATTCGCAGTAATAAACAAAACAGAAAAATTGCTGTTAAAAATGAATAAGAACAACAAATGCTGAAACATCCTGGCAGCATGTGAGGTTCGCTTTAAAGTTTACACATATGACCTCAGTTTCTCTTTCCACAGATGATGCCACATGTACTGAACGTTTCCAAAATTTTTATTTTTAATTCTGATTTCTAGCATCTGCAGCACTTTGCTTTAATATTGATGATAAAACAGCATCAATAAGTCTTTGTGCTGATCAAAAATACTGGACAAGGAAGACCCTTTAAAATAAAAAAAGACAAATTCTTCTCTGAAGTCTGAGTCATACCATCAATAACATTGCGTAAAAGTAAACAAAAAGTTTTGATTAACTTAAAAATATTTTGTTTCTACCTTTTGTTTAATTAATATTTTTGTTTATACCAAGACAGCCAGCTTTGAGGACTTAGCAGGAGCTGAATTAAGATAGATGTGCGGTTCATTATCACCATTCAGCAGCAATTCCCTATAAGCGCCAGTGCTTCAATCTCTGGAGATGTTCTACTCAATTATGTAATTGCTACTCAATTTATAAGTTAATTCAATT
Source organism: Hemiscyllium ocellatum (assembly GCF_020745735.1). Classification (NCBI taxonomy): domain Eukaryota; kingdom Metazoa; phylum Chordata; class Chondrichthyes; order Orectolobiformes; family Hemiscylliidae; genus Hemiscyllium; species Hemiscyllium ocellatum. The sequence continues at coordinate 35,713,327 of NC_083413.1, forward strand.
CCTTTAAATTAAAACAATATTTTTGGTAGCTTCTTTTCTCCATTCAGAAATGTATACATTTCCTTTTCAAAATCAAACTCCAGTTCAGGGCTTCTGATAGTCACTTGACAACAGATAAGGTTGATTCCCTGGCATGTTCAGAGGTGATGACCTCCCACTGAGCAACCTTGGGCAACCTAGGAATAGTTGGTGTCCCTGGGACATTGAAGTGAAATATGAAACAGTGTTCCAACTCCCTGTCCAAAGGCAGACATGTAGGCATCTGGCAAGGACAGAACAGTATTTATCTGTGTTGCCAAATAACTTGCATTTATCCTCTGGGATTGCACTTAAGAATTGTTAAACTGGTGCCATAGAATAACTAACTAGCATAGATCATTGCACATGCAGAAATAGAGGACAGAACTGGAAAGGAACAGAAAATAGTTACTTAAATTCCAGCTTGGAGACATGTAAATAGCGTCTGTTTAGAAATGGAATGATTTTAATTGCTACATAATTTCATTCAAAACAAGTAGTTCTCAGTGAACTTAAAGTATTCAAACGTTTTGGTCCAGCTGTTTTAAATGTATTGTTCTTGTGTAATTAAAAGATATTGAAAGTTTGGACTTCAACCCTGTTTGGTTCTGATTATAAGTTTAAAAAATTATCAGTTGGCAGTACTTTTGCCTCAAATCAATAGGTTCCAACAATACTCTTTAGCTCATAATCTAACCTAATATTCAGTATGGTATTAAAGGAGTGGAAATGCCATCCTTCAGATGAAATGTTAAACTTGTCATATTTTGATGGATGTAAATAATACCAAAGTACTATTAAAATAGGAACAATACATTTTCCCATATTCAGAATAACAGGAATATAGTAGGTCAGCAGTGATACATGGTAGCACTCTGACATAGGTCAGAAAGTTATGGTCTCAAGTCTTACTTCACTAATAAAGCACAAAAATCTACATTATCTTAATATGGTATTGACTAGAAAATCTGGTATTGTGATCTTCATTTGCCAATAAATGTTGGCGAGGATGCCAGATACAATGTTCCTGCTCTTCTTGAAAATAGATCAGATACCAGATTCTCGGTCAATATCACATTAAGATAATGTAGGAATGTGCTGTGTACAAATTTACTATTATATTTCCTAAGTTATAGTCAATGACCATATATCAAAATTATTTCAATGGCTGGCAAGCACTTTGGGAATTCCCAGTGGTTGAGAAAAGTCCTATATTAACACAGGTTTAAACTTTTATTACTTTCACATTTCTCTTTCAAACAAGATTCAAGACAGGTCATTTCATTGTTCATTTGCTGTTAAAAGAACTTACTATTACTATTATATATTTGTTGTTGAAAATACTTACAGAACAAAAATTAAAAGCAGTTATTAATTAAGGCACTACATAAATCCATGTTTTCCTCCTCTTAATCCAACATTTAATTTCCTCCTCTTGCACATCTCTGTCTGTATTATTTTACCAAGACGTGAATGTTTTGAAGAATTAAGTTATTTTGGCATGCCAGATAATATTTCATTTCTTCTTTTCTGTATTAGGCAAAATAATAGACAGAAAATTAGTGATTTTATTCAGTCAGATATATTATCAGTTGTGTGCCAGACTGATTGTATCCAATTTCTATGTGAGCTCACATTTCTTGGACATTGCCATCATTAAGTCAACATTTACAAATTAATCACAGATGCAAGAATTGAAACTAGTCAATTTAGTAGAAAATTTAGGTTCTTGATATTGCCCAAGTGATTTCCTGGGTTTTCCAACAGTGTAAGCAGATTTCAATGGTACAAACCAGACAGGGTCATTAGATTCCTCTGTGCTGCAGAATCATAACTTAGTGATTTGGCTGATGGCTAATAAAACTCAGCACATTTCCAAGCGGGGACTTAAAACACAGAGGCACAGAGGTATAATGTATTTGCAATTACATATAACTTTTATCCTCATCCAAGCAATATTTATGAAAACGAAGTATCCCTCATGACGGAAAATTCAAATATTACATTGCTTTAGCATTTTCATTCTGTATTTTTGATCTTATAATTTTTCAAAACTAAGCTTATTTTTGTTATTACAGTCTTAAAATTGGAATGTAAGCACAGCTCCCATTAACAATTTGTATCGTAAATTTCTGAATTTTACAATAAATTTTAAATCTATTGCTGTTTCCTTGTCCCTCACGTGAATGTGATCTCTTTCCAAGTTCCATAATATAGGGACTTTTGCCATCATATTTCCAACATTACTGAAAGCCCAGAAAGTGTGTAGAGTACATAACCTGAGCTGCGAAGATATTATAACTATGCCCAGCCATGCCCTTATTCTGCAACCGCACATTCATACATCCAAACATATGAATTCAGCACAGAGTAGGGCATTTAGTCCCTTGACTCCACTCTGCCATTCAGTGTGATCTTGGCTGATCTGATTGTGGCCCCAACACCGCATTCCTACCGACTCTAAATAACTTTTGACTCCCTTGTTAGTCAAGAATCTATTCACCTCTGCCTTTAAAGGTGTTCAATGATCCCACTTCCATCATTCTCTGAGGAAGAGTGTTCCATAGACACTCATTCCTCGGAGAGATCAAAAATCCTCCTCCTTTCCATTGTAACGGGTAAACTCCTAATTTTTACACTGTGTACTCTATAAATTTTAAATGGTAGCACTGTCTGATTTTCTTGTCACAAACCTAGAGATGTTTTCAGTGCTGGTCATTGCAGAGCAGTTCAACTGAATCTCAGCCAAATCCACTTGCAATCTTGGCAAAGAATACATACAGATTATACATTGAGGCAAGCAGGAGGGCCAATTTCAAAAATTATCGTCCAGCCTCATTAGGCTAGGATAGATGAGCAATCGATGCTATTCAAAATCCAATAGGTAACGGGGATGCTGGTCACTGGTTGACTGGCAGCTCAGGTGGGGAAGGCCATCAGGAATATACAACATATATTAAGTAAAAAGCATTTTGGATAGTGGCATCCAGCAATAGCTTTAACATTCATTGATTTGACTGCTGAGCATCTGAAAACATTGATGACACCAGGCACAGGGTAAGCTGCAATCATTAATGGACCATTTTTGTGAAGAGTCCTAAAATAGATGTTGTACCCCTGTTTTGTTTATGAAATAGCCTTAATATTAGTTTCAGGTGTGTACTATGGCTACCTATAGAGAAACTATCACAATGAAAGCAAATGGCACACTTACAGTGTGGAATGAGTGAATGCGTTGGAACCATTGTCAACTGTTTTCCACCTGCAAAACTGGTAAAGTTGCACCCAATATCTTGGCCAATAACTTGAAACTGAACTTTTTAAAAACTATGAATCAACACTTGTAAATTTAGATTTCTAAGACAGAAAGCAAGAAACAGTTACAGTAAATTTTATTCCATCCTGTGAGTTTATTCTGAACTAGGTGACTTTGACATATAATGCCAGATTGAAAATGACAGCTGCAACTTTTTTTAAAAATGTGACAGCTGTATAGACGCTGGCGCTCCGAATCAAGTGGAATGAGTAAAGGAGTTGAAACAACATTGATTGCTTATGATGCACTTTTGTTTGCTGGGAGTGATTGGAGGAAGCTGTGTTATTCTGCAATGTTTCACTGGGGTAAGAATTTTGTGCGAGTCACTGTTGGATAAATCTTTTCTAAATTCTATCTGAAAGATTCAGACCAACAGAAATTATGACAGCAATTTGAAAATTTGGAGATTTTCGTAATCGCAAATGTAGCATACAATTTATAGGTTGAATGTTAGAATTACTATTATCTTTTACCATTAGAATAAATATTCACATTTATTTTAAATTTTAAAATCTCAAAGCACTGTTTTTTGAAGTACTAACATTTTAATATGTCTGTGGGACCCAAAAAACTCGCAAATATATAAATAAATTAACAGACCACTTGTAATAGATTTTACTGGCTTAGTCCTCTGTTTGAACATCAAACCAGACACAGTGAACAAATATTTTTCTGCTACCTGAAGAAGTAATCATTACATTTTGAAAATTGTGCTATGAATCTGCAGGGGAAAGTGATGCAACAGGGGCAATTGCAGGTTCTCTGTATGGAATTCTCTATGGATTTGACAATGTCCCTGTGAGTCTTTACCAGAACCTAGAGTTCAGAAGCCATCTAGAACAGCTGGGGAGGCTGCTGTACCAGGTTGCTACTGCAGACAGGTAAGTCTAACAAACATAGAGCTCATTCAAAGTGAAATTACAATCTGATTAGTAACATTGTCAGTGCACATATATTGCAAAACTTATGCATTAATTTCAGCAGCTTCAGCAAACAAATTTACAATCCTACCTTTACATAGTCCTTCTTGTTTGTTAATCACATTTGATTCAATAAATGGTTTTGTACCTCACAGAAATTAATTTACACTTCCAGGGATGCCCAAATTCATGAAAGCTACCTGCAGGAAAGCAACACCACATGGAAAATAATATTAATCCCTGTTTCTGGTTCATGTTATCAAGGAAAGCAGATTGACAAATATTAAGAGGAAGGCAGCTTTAAGTGCAAACTGTACTGAGGATGAAATTTCTGAAGATATCTTAGATATGTTTATTTGAAAGACAATTAAATATTTGAGCCACTGTTGAGTACAATTTAATCCTGAGAAGTATCTCTGGATTATGAGGACTGTGAGCACACTGTTTTCAGGGTAGGAGTGCAGAGTGGAGAATGGGGAATCCACTTCCTCCAATGAATGGTGCATTCATTGTTATTGGGAATGTAAGAACAAGATTTTCAATGGTTAATTCACCAAACTCAATCTGACTTACATTCTTGACCAGTTATCAAGTTCGTTCCAGGAATGCTTCGAAATTTGTCTGTTTGACATAAAATGACAGCCCATGGGGGATCTTGTGCCATGTCAAGTACATTATCTTCATTTTACCTACATTTTTTATGCAGCTGACCATCTAAGGTGCTGCCTACTTCCTCAGCAAGACACAGTAGGTTGCATCATGGGTGCCTTATTTTCTTTACTGCTCAGATTCTGGATGGAATTTTATGCTCCTGGAAGGAATAAAGTGAGAAGGCCACTTAATTAGGTGTAGTGGTATTGTGTCCAAATGCTACTAGTTTCTCACTTCCCGTGTAATTCAAACTATGGTTGACTTCCCTGTCCCTGCTGCCAAATGATGCACTGAAGTGGCTAATTATGGATCATTTAAGGGCCTCATCCTGAGATTAGATAAGATTAGCCTAGTTGCAGGCAGTCCTACTGCACACTTTTCAATGACGGTCACCACAACTTCCACTGTGGGATTACATATGTAGGAGCTGTTGACCTCCGATTGTCTGGCAGCTCTTGCTGAGTAAGGTCTTATTTCCAGGCAGAGATCCACCTGACTGGCATTAGATTAGACAGGCCATGTTTTAAGGAGTCAGTGTGGATCTCTTGCCGGTTCTGTCGCTAGCAGATCAGACTCTGGCTTCTCCCCTCTAGTTAGTTCCCAATCGCTGGAGATGTACAATACCATTAATTGGGCACTAGGCTCAGCTGCTCCCCAATTAGCAAATTTCAGAAAAGGGACTCAATGGTAGTGCAGGCTGGGACCCAGAATTCATCTGGTGATGGGGTTCCGAATTCAACCTCGCAAATCTGGTGGAATGCATCTGTACACATTTTAATTTGTGATGCTGTGGATACGTGCTTTTAACAAGAAATTGTAAGGAACTCTTCTGATGATATTTTGATGATTTTGTTGCAGGATTGTGTGTGTCGATGCAGATCACAGACAAGGAAATAAGTCTTTAGATGTCTGTCCAATTGCCAGGGTGTTTGTGAACAAGCGCAGAAGCGAGGAAATCAACAATCTGATTAATTACATAGCTCAGCTTGAAAAAGTAAAGAATACAAATACCAAAGATTCTATACACCTGATGAATGAGTTAGTTACTGCACATGTCACCAGCAAGGCAAAAGCATCTAAAACTGAAGAAAAGCTTCGACCCACTAAATTTCAGCTCCTACAGTCAAGGTTTACAAAGATCGGTTTTCAAAGTAAACTGGAGAAACTACAGCCTCCCGAGCCTAAGGAAGCAACAGTGTTAGAACAATCCAACAATGCTGCAGATCCTCAAAGCATTGTGGCCAAGGTTTCCAGGGTGGACAAAGGAGATACCAATGTTATTGAAGTGCAGAGTCCTACTGACTTGACAGTTAAAGAAAAATCTGACCTTACAGATAATAGAATGGAAGCTGGTGTTTTTGAAAGACCAACTGCTGAAAGTAATATCAAAACTTTATGTCCTGCTACTGCACAAACCCATGGTACTATTTTCAAATTTCCTACAATAGACAAAAGAGATACCAACTTTACTGAAATACAGACTTGCGGTTTGAAAGTTCAACAAAAATATGAACTTCCAGATGGTAAAGCAAAGGTTGCTACTCTTAGACAATCAGATGCAGAACATAGCACAACAGCTCTTTGTCCAAATACATTACATCCAGTGGTGACGCAAACACTACATGCAGAGAAATTGAATATTTGTTCAAACGCTACCAAAAAAACTGAATCGCATGTACAACAGGACTCTCACACTAAAAACAAAGAAATTATTCTGAATAAGCCAGTTGTACAAATGGTCACTGAAGTGTTAGATTCAAGTACACAATTCCAAACTGATGATAAGACAAAAGATAAATCAACAAAATCACTCAGGACTGGTAGTGATGTTAATGAAAGCTATGTACAAAATGTGAATCTTGCTGAAGATATAAACCATATATTTCCTTTAGGAGAAGCAGTTACAAACTCTTCATTATGTATTTCCAAAATAAGTCCTTCTGAAACAACCAACATCCATGAAACCAGCTCCTCTATACCCAAGTATAATCCATTAGGAGACAGCAAGAAGCCTAATATTACTAACCTTCCCTATATTATGACTAATACTGGACTGTGCTGTCCAATACCATGCACTGAAGTCTCTTCATCTACGAAAAAATGTAGTAAAGGAAATCTAACTGAAACAAGGAGGGAAAATCCAAAAGAAACAAGAAAATTACCATCCACAAGCTCAGAATTACTCTCTGATACATGTAAGATGCAAGCATTAAAAAAAAATTCAAAAAAATCAGAACCTGTTTTCACTACTGAAATTGTAACTTTGCCACATAATGAAACACATCAAGCAAAACAATATGAAGACCAAAATAAGCACACCCCCAATCTGTCTAATGGCATGAATTTTGCAGTTAAACAGCACAGTCTCATGCTAAAGGAGGAACCTCCACAAATACTACAGGAAAATGCCGAAAAACCAATTTCACAAATGAAAACCATCAAACCGTTCATCAACTTGTGCCAGAAGGAAGCTCAAGAAGAAATTATTCAAAAATCATCTTCTAAAATCCTAATGCTGCCAGACAATGAAACACAAGAACTTAAAGAAGAAGATGCTCAAAATAAACACTATTTAAATAATTCTGGAGATTTTGCCAACACTACTAATCTGCTCCAAACTGTTTTACAGGAACAATCTCAGCAAATACAGAAGGGAAATACTGAGAAAATAGTTAGTTCACAAACAAGAAACTCACAATCATTCACTGATTCATGTAAGAATCAAATACTGAAGAGAATTCCCCAAAAATCAGGGTCTGCAATTGTTACTAAAACTCAGATTCTACCAGAAAATAAATCAAAAGACAAGAAACAGGGTGATAATCAACATAAGTATATTCCTTACAAGTTCAGTGACTCAATCAACTCAGCTGTGCAACTCTCAGTTGTGCAAGAGGAACAGCCTCAAGAAACACTAAAGGAAGTTGCTGAGACAACAATTTCACAAATGGAAGGCTCTAAGTCATTCACTGACTCGAACAAAAAGCAAGAGCTGAAAGAAGTTCAGCAAAAACAACAATCTGTTATCACTGCTGAAATCCTGACACTTTCACCCAATGAACTGCATGAAATAAAAGATGATTATCAACACAAAGACATAGACATTCAACCTAGGAGTTCAATTCATGTAGCTAAACAGGGAGTGTCAGAGGAATATCTTCCTGCTGTTGAGCAAGCTACCAAAACTGAGAGTACTTTCTCAACACAGAACAACTGTCCAGACAACATAGCTTATAACAAAGGTAAACCATGGAAATACAAGGCATATAGTTATGCTGACCCTTCAGTGGTTTCAAAATATAAGCGTAGAGTATTTGCGAGGGCTGCTGATGCAATACAATTTTCTTCACCACAAACGAGCCTCGATTTTCCATAAGTATGGCAGACAATTGGACAAAAAGTGATGTAATTTTTTGAATGTGAAGGTCAGTTAATATTCTCGAACAGTTAGTATTCTACTGAAGACATTCAGTCTTCGATTTTAAATAGTATTAATGTTTCTTTTATGCAAAATCAATTATTTATTTTAAATAGGTTTTATTAATAACAGCTGAATGCCAAAGGCTTCATTCCAATGATGCAGTTAAAACAGCATTGGTTTCACAGGAAAAGATTTTCCATAAAGCCACAAATCAGCAAGAGATAAATTGGTCAGCCATTTGCTTATTCTATTAGATGAAAACTATTACTCTTTTACTTCTACTCCCTCTAGAATCAGTGGCTTTTCAAAGTATGTTTCATCAAGTTATTGTCCTCTTATGTCAAATATTTTTGTACTTTAGTGCTAAATTGATCAAATTTAAAAATTAACTACTAAATGTGATGTAACAAAAATAGAAATTATTTGGTTTCATTGCTTGCGTAATACATATTTGAGAGGATAAAAGGCTTTTATTGTATTACATTTTGAATTATCGAATGCCATTTTCCACTGCTGTGTGGCAATATAGTAGTTGCTTACTACTTTCCTCATTTAAGTAATAGTGCAAAGCATGCAAGATTATAAGCTTAATACTCTAAGCATTCCACTAACAAGAAATATAGTTTGTAACATGGAAGAGACACACACATAATATGTAAGGTGGAGTTGAGATCAAGATCAGATTAATCATGATCTTCTTGAATGACTGAACAAAGCAACAGCCTATTCTGCTCATACTTATTAAATTCTAAAGTATAATAATTATCATTTTTTTATACTGTTGTCAGTCACAAGTTATTCCATACTTAATTCCAGATTATGTTTCTTATTCACTCATGGAACGTGGGCATTGCTGGATAGACCCGTGTCAATTGCTCAGCTCTAATTGCCCTTGTGAAGGTAATGGTGAGCTTTTGAACTGCTATTGTCTATTTGTTGCAGGTACACCCACAATACTGTTAGGGAGGGAGTTGCAGAATTTTGACGTAGCAACAGTGAAAGAACAGCAATACATTTCCAATTTAGGATAGTGAGTGGCTTGGAGAGGAGCTTGGAGGTGGGAGTTGAAACTTGTAGAGGTCAGAGCAATGTGGGCTAAGGCAAGATTTGTGGTAGAATTGAACAAGATATCTGGTGAGATGCATCTTTCTGCATCTTTTATGCATTTGCTGAGTGGTGGGGCAGGTTTCTCAGTAAACAGTGACAAATTGCCAATAAAGGGGGATTACAGCTTGCTAAATGCCATATTAATACCACAGCTTAATAATGTTTATTTAACATTATTATATTTATTAACGTTCATTAATACTTAACTTCATACCTGACCAAATGCACTGAACAAGTTAGACATTGAAAATTCCTGACAATTCAAAATGGGGAAGTATAATTTCAGCTCACCTCTTGTTCCAAACGACCTCCACATTGGAAATCAGGCACTAACATGCCACACAAAAAGGGCATAGGCCACATGGAGCTTTAGTCCATGGATAATGGTATCCAATATGAGTCAGCCTCGAAGAACCCCATTGACACATCTCCGATCCACTTACAGGGTGCTTCTGTACTTCAAATCTGCACCAGTAACTATCATTATAATGCTGTAGCAAGGTCACTGCATGTTCAGGAACCCACACCCAGTTCATGGACATGACTGGGTTGCACCTCTGGGCCCTTCACTTGTTGTCATAATGCTCACTCATCCTGAACCTATCTGAATTCTCACAGCATCCCCATCATACAATCTGCTGCCTTGCAATTTTGTACAGACATTGTCAGGAAACTTGTCATGGTTTCAGTAGTCCTCAGTCATCAAGGGAGAAAGCATTCAAACAAGCAGTCTTGGCACTGTAAGACAAGGACAGCTTCTGATACAAGTCCAGTGGCTTCTACATGGTCAGTCAGTTGCTTGAAGCAGTTAGAATAAAGGTGCTCTTACCAGGGGTGAGGAACTGATCGTTGGGCAGCTTGCCACTCATCCTAAACTGTTTTCCTCTCGGAATGACAGGCAGGCTTTATAGAAGATGAAAGTGGGTCGCACAACTGTTACTTTTGGTGCAGGTGGGGAAGCCTTCCAAGAGAGTGAGTAGGTAGCACAGACGGCATGTGGAGTTAGCACTGTGGAGGGTTGGGAATCGGTGAGAATGAGTAAGGTAGCACCAACACTGGTAGAGTGGAGAATATCACTGAATTTCTTCCTACAGTGTTGGACATTCCCACAGTCTGCTGCGACTGTACTGACCCTGGTGGTAACGTTGGACTAAACCTGTAGGATTTTGTATCATGACCTTCACTGCTGGCCCTGGGGGAAGAGAAGGTTGTACATCTACAGCACTCATCCAGTACCCTGCCTGCAAAAGCAGGGCACCAACATCTCTTTGTCATGTCCAGGACAAATGTCAGGAATTGTAGAGCATAGCTCCAGACTGACAGTGCTTGTCCAAGTGCACAGTGTCTTTTAAAATATAGTGAATGTCAGGGATGCTGGTCTTGTGGCAAATATGGTGATTGGTGAGCTATTCTGATAATGGCACCTGTTGAATGGGGGAGAATTGGATTAGAGGGCAATCATGGGTTGGCATAAGTAGTTAATGTGGTGCGGTTGATAAGATACAAGAAATCTCATTGGACCTCATGGTAGAATCTCTCAAAAAAAAAATCAACTTGCATTTCGCCAAAAAATGGAAATCTATCCTGATGTACTTGCTGCCCTTATCCTTCTTGATGGTAGTGGCTGTGAGTTTATCTCACATTTCATATTTTATACTCCCATCAATATTTGGAACATCTGTTGAAAACATTTTCAAAATTACAAAGTGTTTTTTAGGTTTTGATTTTATAAAGCCAAAGCTGTATTTCTATCCCCAGTATGGCTGATTAATCTGCTCGATTAGGGTCATGCACTTTGTCCTCTATTGTCTGTGTTAATTTTTTTTGTAGGCTGTTGAAAGTACAAACATTTATCCCCACTCACCACTCTTCATGCAGGTCCTTTTATGACACATTCAAAGTTCTTTGTATCCGGTCTGGTTAGTTCAACAGATTTTATTGATCTTCTACACCTCACAATTAGTGTGCATTTCACAAAAGATGCAGACCAGAACTAAGATTGTCAAGAACATTGGTTACGTTTACATTCAGCAACAGCTCAAACTAACTAATTAAAAATCTCCATTTGGGGCTTGTTGCAGGTTCCTGCCATTTGGCAGTCTCAATCACTTATGTCGAGAGTTGAATTCTGTAACTGCTTTACTTGCTATTGGAATGCCTGACACTGATAATGGATGCTTAAAATAGTATGCAAGACTAACACCTTCACATTTATCCTTAAATAGTCGAGATTGGTGCCTATAAAATGTGCTTTAAAAACTCTAAAATGCCTGATATTTATACAGTTCTGAATTAATCAGTTAATTACATTGTATTTATACAGTCATGACATTTAAATGCACTGCTGCTGAAAATTGAAGAAAGTGAAACAGAGCCTAAAGTGCAAGAAAACTCTAGAACCAGTGGAGGAATTTAAAATACTGAAATTTCATTTTTGCCATTAGATTACCGATTTATTTGAATAGCTCACAGATTGGTTCCAATAGGAAAATCCGTTTGAAAGCAAATTGGTGACTTATTTTGAATACTGGTATGCAATATTGACAAAGTTTAGTTTCTTACTGAATTCCTCACGGAAACATGTTTTAATCTTGGAGGAAATCATTCTTGAGAATGATTTTGCATAGACTTCTACTTCATAATTATCCAGTAGAGCCATAATGAATTCTTCAAAACTAGGATCCAAATTTGATATCTGGTAAAGTTTGCTCCACTGAATTCTCAATATTATCCAGGAAGACAGTGTCATAGAGGTAATTTTGCTAGACAAGTAATCCATAATTTTGGTCAATGTTCTGGGGACATGGGTTTGGTTGTCACCATGGCAAATGATAAAATAGGAATTAAATGAAAAGCTGAAAATGTGTTGCTGGTTAAAGCACAGCAGGTCAGGCAGCATCCAAGGAACAGGAAATTCGACGTTTCGGGCCAGAGCCCTTCATCAGGAATGAGGAGAGTGTGCCAGGCAGGCTAAGATAAAAGGTAGGGAGGAGGGACTTGGGGGAGGGGCGATGGAGATGTGATAGGTGGAAGGAGGTCAAGGTGAGGGTGATAGGTCGGAGTGGGGTGGGGGCGGAGAGGTCAGGAAGAAGATTGCAGGTTAGGAGGGCGGTGCTGAGTTCGAGGGAATCGACTGAGACAAGATGGGGGGAGGGGAAATGAGGAAACTGGAGAAATCTGAGTTCATCCCTTGTGGTTGGAGGGTTCCCAGGCGGAAGGTGAGGCGCTCCTCCTCCAACCGTCGTGTTGTTATGTTCTGGCAATGGAGGAGTCCAAGGATCTGCATGTCCTCGGTGGAGTGGGAGGGAGAGTTAAAGTGTTGAGCCACGGGGTGGTTGGGTTGGTTGGTCCGGGCGTCCCAGAGGTGTTCCCTGAAGCGTTCCGCAAGTAGGCGGCCCGTCTCCCCAATATAGAGGAGGCCACATCGGGTGCAGTGGATGCAATAGATGATGTGTGTGGAGGTGCAGGTGAATTTGTGGTGGATATGGAAGGATCCCTTGGGGCCTTGGAGAGAAGTAAGGGAGGAGGTGTGGGCGCAAGTTTTGCATTTCCTGCGGTTGCAGGGGAAGGTGCCGGGAGTGGAGGTTGGGTTGGTGGGGGGTGTGGACCTGTCGAGGGAGTCACGAAGGGAGTGGTCTTTGCGGAACGCTGATAGGGGAGGGGAGGGAAATATATCCCTGGTGGTGGGGTCCGTTTGGAGGTGGCGGAAATGACGGCGGATGATACGCTGTATACGGAGGTTGGTGTGGTGGTAGGTGAGAACCAGTGGGGTTCTGTCTTGGTGGCAGTTGGAGGGGCGGGGCTCAAGGGCGGAGGAGCGGGAAATGGAGGAGATGCGGTGGAGGGCATCGTTGATCACGTCTGGGGGGAATCTGCGGTCCTTGAAGAAGGAGGCCATCTGGGCTGTACGGTATTGGAACTGGTCCTCCTGGGAGCAGATGCGGCGGAGACGAAGGAATTGGGAATATGGGATGGCGTTTTTACAGGGGGCAGGGTGGGAGGAGGTGTAGTCCAGGTAGCTGTGGGAGTCAGTCGGTTTATAGTAGATGTCTGTGTTGAGTCGGTCACCCGAGATAGAAATGGAAAGGTCTACGAAGGGGAGGGAGGAGTCAGAGACAGTCCAGGTGAATTTGAGGTCGGGATGGAAGGTGTTGGTAAAGTTGATGAACTGTTCAACCTCCTTGTGGGAGCACGAGGCAGCGCCGATACAGTCATTGATGTAGCGGAGAAAAAGGTGGGGGGTGGTGCCAGTGTAGTTGCTGAAGATGGACTGTTCCACATATCCTACGAATAGACAGGCATAGCTGGGGCCCATGCGGATGCCCATGGCGACTCCTTTAGTTTGGAGGAAGTGGGAGGATTGGAAAGAGAAGTTATTCAGGGTGAGGACCAGTTCAGTCAGTCGAAGGAGGGTGTCAGTGGAAGGGTACTGGTTGGTGCGGCGGGAAAGGAAGAAGCGGAGGGCTTTGAGTCCTTCGTGATGGGGGATGGAGGTGTACAGGGACTGGATGTCCATCATGAAGATATTAAATGAAAAGCTGCCATGTAACCATTTGTCAATTATTACAAAACCCCACCTGGTTCATTAATGTCCTTTATGGAAGGAAATATGATGTCAACCTGGTCTAACCTAATGCGAATCCAGACCCATAATAACATAGTGACTCTAAATTAAGTATGGACAATAAATGCTAGCCTAGTAAATGATGCCCACATCCCATGAATAAAAATAAACTACCTTTGCTACATCAGTATTTTCTGAGCAATTTCTATTTGTATTCCTGGAACACCTCACTATCATGATTTCACCTTTACTCTTCACTCTCGAGTCAGAACGACCATAGTAATGATAAAAATAATCTTCTGAATGAATCCACAACTCTCATCTGTCAAAATAACACATAAATTAACGTTTTAGTGAAACGAAACCTGCGGGCAAAGAAAACTACAAACATATGAAATAGGAGCCGAAATGGACCATTTGGCCACTCAAACCTGCTCCGTCATTTAATAAAATAATTGATGATCTGTTTGTATCTGGGTTTATTTCATATAGGTTGTGTCTGAACAGAATAGAGAACCAAAGCATGCAACACCACTTGTTCCCATTAACTTATTAGAAAATACACTTTGAATAAATACTTCTTCTCTGAAGTTGGTTAACTTTATTATTCTAAAAGAAGACCATCCAAAATTATTCTCCCTTTACCACCTTGCCCCCATGGACCGTTGGAACTGGAAATTAGCCCTCTATCTGGGGTTCACTTGTAGGACTACCAATCAAACAAGTTAGTACACTCTGCCCAATGAATACTCCATAGAAATTATGTCTTGCTGTTACCTAGGACACTCTACATTTATTACTCTGAATAGTCACTTGGTAATGAAGCTTCAAAAGGTTACCTATCCAATCTCGATGGAATTTCTAATAACATAAAAACATAATTTTATGAAGTGATCCAACTACACTTTGCAACAAAAGCAGGTAAATCAATTTGGCCAAAAGCTAAATAAGGATGATAGTCAAGCATGGGGTCACATCATGTGACCAGACTGTACTAATGGAGATGAGAAGCAAAATAACTATGAGGTTGCAACCGTATTTTCACATTTATAGTACAAGGTTGAATGGGGTTTCCACGTTGCTGGTTGTCTCTGCACTTAGCAGGGAGCTGGACAGCGTGTACTGATAGCATATTATGCAGCCAGCTTTCTTTTCTTGAAGATAATCTGCTTGTCTTAAAGGAAGTAAAACTGAAAGACAAGAAATGCTATTGTTGAATTTTTAAACAAGTAAAATGGAGCACAAGGACAAAGAAATGGACCTAAGGTAATTGATATGGTGTTGGAGGCATAGTGATGATGCTGGATAGGAACAGACATAGCATCATTCAATATGAGGCCAAGTTTCCCTCAAGGCCCTCCTGCAGGGTAAGGAGCAGGTAGCTGGTGTCAATTCCTCTGGAACCAATGACAGCTATGACATAAGGAGTCTAATAACCCCAGATTCTTAGTCAGCATTAGTGAATACATATTTAGGGAATGACTCACTGCTGTCATGCTACTCAATAGACAAAATCCTTATCGCTCACCTAATATTCACTCATCACCAGGTCTGTAACTCAGGGCAGAACATTAACATTCAGATACCCCATCTCACCCTCATGTCACTAACAATGCTACCAGCCTCACATCTTGTCTTACTTGTTATCATATACCTTTATGTTGTCAGCCTTGATAGGTACATTGTATTACACCAAGTTGGACAATTAGTGACATGGCAGAAAGGAAGCAGCACAGCACAAGTGGGGAGTAAGGATACCTGCATCTCCTGAGCCCTTGTGGAGAGGATTGTTCTCAATATCAAGGGGCAACTGTGGCAAAGGTCGTGCCATCTGTTATCTGAGAACATTTAGGATAATGGCATATTCTTGTCTTATGCCATTTTTCAACTTGTAGAATATGCTCCTCCTGCTTTCTGAAATAATAAACAAGCTGGACTTAGTGCAATTATGAGAACCTTGCTTCCCACCATACTGCCTTTTTCTCATACTTGCTGATGTCCTGCACTCAGTCACCTAAGAACTGCTGGCCGGCCAGAGAAAGATACTGAATATGATAATTGACCTTAACTTGGATATCTGGGGCACAATTTCAAAATTTAGAGATGACAAAATTTGGAAGTATTGTGAATGATGAGGAGGAGAATGATAGATTTCAAGGGTATACCTACAGGTAAGTCTAATGGGTGGAGAGAATTGTGAAATGATTCATTTTTGTAAAAAGAACAAGAGTCAATTTCAAAGAATGGTTCAATTTTAAAAGGGATGCAGAAACAGACACCTGAGGTTTATGTGCACAAATTGTTGAAAGTAGCACCACAAGTTGGGCAGAAGCAGAGAATACAAAACAAGGAAGTTCAAAACATTGGTTGCTCTCAATTCTGGACACTATGTTAAAGAAGGTTTTGTAACAGCTTTGGAAAAGGTGCAGAAATCATTTACAAGAATAATTCCAGATGTGAGGAGCTGCAGTTATGTGGAAACAGCAACATAAGAATATTTTTAAAAAACAGAGTGGATGCTTGAGACCTGAAATGCACTCGCTGAGTGTGTGATACAGGCAGATTCAATTCTGGCTTTCAGAAAGATAGTGGATAAGCACTTGAATAGAAAAATAAATTAGAGGTTATGCAAAAAGACAACAAAATGGGACTAGTAGAATTGCTCCTACAGACAGTTGGCACAGGTGTGACTGAATGAATGGCCACTTTTTTTGTCTTATTATTCTCTCCTTCCAACTTAACACAACAGGTCCAAAATACTCCTAGCATACTTCAACTTTTTACAATGAAGAGGTTCTTCAAAACCACGAAGCCTGCAATTTGGGTTCCTGTCTCTTTCAGTAACATTTAAGCAGAATCCCACTTGCAACGTAACAATAGATCTTCGGCTAGTGCTGCATCAAACTGTACAATGGACATATGTGGTCCAAATAGCATCATGATAGCACTGAGTCAGCTGCTTTTGGAGCCTGCAGATGATCCCTGCATATGTCCCCTTCTCAAGATGGCTTACCACAGACTGTGCCAAAAACAGCTGCCAATGCAACTTGCACCCCCTAGAGGAATATCAGATTCTGTCACACTGAAGGAAACATAATTCACATCTAACAATAATATGACTCATTGGAAGTAATTTTTATTTTCACTGCTTTGGTAACAAACCAATGCAAATAAAAATGGATTTTTTTCTGTAATGGATTGAAATGTCCATACCGACAGTTTACTGTTTATGTAGTGAGGTGAACAGGACCCCAAATGCAGCAAAACAAAGTAATATCTTGAAAACAGTATCACCAATAAAATACTGTAGATGCTGAAAACCTGAATTAAAAACAGAAAATGCTGGACATTGGAGGCCAGGCAGTGTCTAGAGAGAGAGAGAGGGAAAAAACCAGCCTTAACACCTTAGGTTAATAAACTTTTATTAGAACTGGTTAATTAAAGATTACTGACCTAGCCGAGATCTAGTGTTCTCTGCAAGAACTAATGTCTTCAGTGGTAACTAACCACATCCTTCACCCCCACGGACTGTTATAACAGTGATGAGAAAGTGTGGACCAACCACTTGTGGCTGAGATAGAGTGCTATTACCGGTCTTTCTTCCGTGCAAATCTAGGGACTTTCTAGTAGGCAATGAAGGATTAATTATGAATAAGTCTCAGCAGAAGAGGTTAATGACTTTGATAACAGGATGCAGTTTATTACATACCAGTAAACTATATACAGGTTACATGAACTTCTAAACATTTTAACTACTAATAACAAAAGGTAGGTGAAACGAGTGTCTCTCCACAAGCAGATCAGACTCAAACCTCTGTCTGCCTCAACTGCCCAAGCTGTTTGACATCCATCCACTGGCTGCATGTTATGTCGGAATGGGCAGAACGTCAGCTTAACTGAAGTTAACCCTTTCATGTGCATTATTTTATACAACACCTACCAGTGAGAAAGCCCATCTGATTAAACTGCATTAGTCACTTAAGTAAAAAAATAAGTTGCTGGGTCAAAATCCTGGATTTCCCTCCCTAAGGGCATTATGTTTCTACCTACCAGTTCATGGATCGCAGTAGTTCAAAAAGGCAGCTCACCAACACTTTCTCAAGGACAACTAGGGATAGACAATGAATACTGGCCACCAGCCACATCCACAGAGAGAGAGAAAGAAAGAGAGAGAGAGAGAGAGAGAGAGAGAGAGAGAGACAACAAAAAAAAATCAGCAAGCTTGTCAGCCTATCAATATCCTTGCCAATGGATCCACCCCAACAGAAGCAGTTGCCAATCAGAGGCTAGTAACCATTGGGAGCTTCAGAATGTTGCCAGAGGCTCAGGATGCACAGTTATAAAGAGCTGCATTGTTGTGTAGGAAACTACAGGCAACAAGGGCTAGGGTTTATGGGAAAAGGGGTTTCAGTGACAAGGATGGGGGTAGCGTTATAGTTTTTAGTGGCAACCTCAATGTCTCCTATTGATGCCCCAGCTTGGAGCAGTGTGAGCCCAATGCAACAGGCAGACTATCTTGGTTTCTCAGTTGGTCTTTCTCAGGTAATTGGGCCGTGGCAGGTTGGGAATCTTAAGTGGTCATTAATTGACCTCAATTTGACGATGAGATGGGAAAGTGGGACATGAACCTTCCTGCTCAGAACCGGACTGCGGAAAAGGGGACAAGTATCTCACCAGTGCCAACTGACTATTTACACTTCCCATCACCTGTATGAAAGGAAATCCTACCTATTAATTCGGTTTATAGTTACAGACGCTACCTAATGTGCTCAGTATTTCACAAGATGTAGTGCACATTTTCGCCAAGCATGGATTTTAAATCGTACTTAAATGCAACATATAATATATAAAAAAAGAACTTGAGGAAATGTTAGAAATCCTGAAATATGGCATATCAATAATTATTTGAATAGTTGTATGAAGTATTCGTAAATATTCTTCCCTCCATTACTTAAGTGAGCTGTCATACTAATGAAATGTAACACAAATTTCCCAGGTAGCTGAGATTCTATTTGAAGGTTGTGAAATACACAAGTCACTAAAGTAAGTAATTTATGATCAAAATTAATAGCTCAGTTTTTGTTCAGTGTACAAGTACCATTTATTGTTGTAGTTCAGAATTATATAAAATACTGAACTAAAGGAATATGTTTTCTTTTCATAAGTGTCCAAACAGTTTGTAGTAAGAGCACCTAAACTCATTCGACAGTCACATGAAGAGTAAGGTATTCCTAAATCTCTGTCTTTATGCACGGTTGTCCAAATAAACAAAGTTGAATTCATTGTGAATTTTCTTCCTCCGCAAATGTTACCAAGGCAGCATTTCGGTTAGCTTGGGAACCCTCTTTGTAGAGAACTTTCGCGATCACACCAGACTTTGGCGCTTTTATTGTATGCTGAAAAATAAATACACACACAGCTTTTACCTTTTCCCAAATTAATATGATAAAAATGTCTGAGAAAGGCAATTCACCTCATCTGAGTTTATCTATCAGTCAGACCCTGTACTCCGCATTGTTCCAACTACATAATAAAATAAACCAACAAAAAACAAAAATAAAAAAACAATTCCAAAACATTTGCCTCCACTATTGTATTTGGAAATCCATTATCGTGAATAAATGCCATTTTGAAATTAGCCCCAAATTCACTGTACAGGTCATCTTGCTATACCACATGTTTCATTAACACAAATTCACTGTAATGTGATTGACGAATTGATGTCACTTTTTAAAGCACAAACTTTAAAAATGTGTGTTGGCTGTAGCATGATTAAATCACCAACACTTCAAGTGCTATTTCTAAAATGCTATTTTTCTATAACACAGGGTTGTACAAGAACGCAATCATCGCGTTATTGAAGAACTACCTGTCTTAGTTTAAATTGCCTTTACAATCTGATGTAAAGTAGTATGTTTACTGTTTCCAAATTGTTTACTATCTTGTAGATTTTTGTAAGATTCTATCTCAGCCAAATACTTTCTAAATAACAAAAGTTCAAATATCTCCCATATTTCCTAGTGATTAGTCTCAAGTTCTTCTCCAAAATCCTTCAAGCACTTGCATTTCTTTATTTGTGTCTAGGTGATAAGAAATGGACAAAACAGTGAAGTTGCGATCTGACTAATATCTTTGCATTTGTTGAGAATAACTTCATCTGATTTATAGTCTAATGTTTTCATTTCATAATTTAGCATTCAGGTGTACTTGCCTTAATTGCTACTGTGCAGTGGTTAGAAATGTTAATTGTCAAGTATTATTGGAGCTGTTGATTGATCTCAATTTAATCCTGGTCTTTCGTGATCCCATAAACATGTGTATTATTTAATTTCTTCCTACATGCAGGAATTTTCAATTGTCCATATCATTTACCATACCACAAGAAACTGAAAGTATTTAACTGTTCACATATTGTAAATCATTTTCCTCCAAAAGCTAATTAATAATTCAGTCAGCAATATGCATCAGAAAGAGGAATTGTTGTTGTTCAAACATAGCATTGCACACTAAAAAAGTTCGTGCATGTTAGCTAGCATATTACAAATTTTGATTTTGTCTTGCTTCTGTTAATTTATTTTTAAGAAAATAATGCTTAAACAAAAACTGTTGCTGACCTTACTGTGGAGAATTTTTCTAAACCCAGAGGTGTGACATGTTTGGATGCAGTCAATAATCCTACCATGTTTCAGTGAGCTTATGATTAAACTATGTGCATGTTGATTTGGCTCTCTTACAAATGCATGCTCACTAACATCTCTCAGTATTTCTCATATGTCACTGACATTCATGCTCTAAACAAAAATAAATCAATTTCCACAAATGTAAAGGTAGGAAATTGCCAATTTTTTTTTTCAATAAGGGATACATTTCTTTATCGGCATTCTTTCAAGAAAGACCTAATAATAAGTGAAAATTTTCTTAAGTAGCAGTCTTTTCTGAGTGGTAGTATTTTTGGAACTGATTCAGAAGGTTATGGGTTCAAGCTCCACTCAGAGACTTAAGCATCTAAACTAGGCTGCTACTTCAGTGAAATGATGAGACAACACTGCATACAATTGGAGGTATCTTATTTGAGATTAGACGTTAAACTAAAGGCCCATTTGCCCTATCAGGTTGACATAAATTAACTTGTGGTGCTGTATGAAGAGGAGTGCGTGAGGGAGTTCTCCTGGGTAGTGTTTATCCCTCAGTGAATATCATTAAAACAATTTTCTTTTGTGCTTTTAGGAGATGTGGAGTAGCTACCTAGAACAGCACTTTCTGCCTATTTCAAATTACCCTTTAGAAGATGGTGGTGAGCTGCCTTCCTGAACTGCAATAGTCCAGATGCGTGGGAGGTCCACTCACAATTCTGTCACAAAGGGATTCCAGGATGAGACCCAGTAAAATTGAAATAATGGGAATATACTTTAAAGTCAAAATGGATTTTGGCTTGGAGGGGTACTTCGAGGTAGAGGTGTATTTATGCATCTAGTACCTTTTCTCTTTCTGATACATATTGCTGACTGGATTATTAATTAGCTTTTGGAGGAAAATTATTTACAATATGTGAACATTTACAGTTAAATATTTTCAGTTTCTTGTGGTATGGTAAATGATATGGACAATTGAAAATTCCTGCATGTAGGAAGAAATTAAATAATACACATCCTTCCAGATAGTACAGCTTGTAGGATTAGAAGGTTTATCTAGGCAGAAAACAAGATTCTGCATGAGATCGTGCTCCTATGTTTATACAAGGAGGATTTCATCAATATTGAACATAGTTTCAATGAATTATATCACGGAGATCATAAGACTTAGGAGCAGAAGGAAGCCATTTAGCCTACTCTGCAATTCAATTAGATAATGACTGATCCGATAATTCCCAACTTCACTTTCCTGCCTTTTCACCAGAACCCTAAATTCCAAAACTGCTCATTAAAAATTTGTCAATTTCAGCCTTGAATGCACTTAACTACCCAGCCTCAACTGCCCACTGCAATAAAGAATTCCACATATTTACTACTTTCAGAGAAGGGCACCCTCCTCATCTCTTAAATGGATAAGTCCTTATCCTGAGATTTTGCCCTCTGGTCCTTGACTTTTGCATAAGGGTTAACAACTTTTCTGCTTCTACCTTGTCAAGTCCCTTAAAAATCTTGTATGTTACAATAAGGCCACCTCTCATTCTTTTAAACTCCAATAAGGAGAGGTCCAACTAATTAAACCTCTCCACCTAATACTGACTCTCCGTTCCCAGGATCAGCCAAGTGACTACTCTCTGGACTGGCTTCAATGCCAGTACACCTTTCTTTAGATAAGGGGCCAAAAACTGTTCACAGTATTCCAGCTGTGGTCTAAGTAATGCCTTGTATAGATTTTGCAAGACATTACTATTTCATACTTGATCCCCTTTAAAATATACTAGCTTTTCAAGATTTATGAACAAGAATTCCAAAATTCCTATAATTTATAGTTTTCAGTGGTTTTTCCTCCAGTTAAATACTCAGCTCCTCTATTTTTCTTGCCAAAGTGCATAATCTCACATTTTCTCACATTATATTCCATTTGCCGAGTTTTGCCTACTAGCTCAACTTGTCTATATCCCTCTGCAGACTCTGTGTCACCCTCATCACTTGCCTTCCCACATGTTTTTGTGTCGTCTGCAAACCTGGCTATAGTATACTCACTTTTCTCATCCAAGTCATTAAAATATATTATAAATAAGTATGGCCCAGCACTGATCCCTGCATCTCTTCACTTACAGGTTACCATCTTAAAAATGACCCCTTATCCCAACTCTGTCTTCTACTAGTTAGCAAATCCTCTTTTGGTGCTAATATACTACCTCCATGTAACCCACGTATGGTAATCTATCAATCACCTTCTGAAAAATCCAAATACATTACATTCAATGGTTTCCCTTTATCCTGCTTGTTGGCTCTTGAAATCAATCTAATTTGTTAGGCATAATTTCCACTTTGTGAAGTCATGTTGACTCTGCTTGATTATATTATGTACTTCTACATGATTTGCTCTTACATCCTTTATAATAGACTTTAACATTTTCCCAATAACATGCTAAGATATCTAGCCTGTGGTTATCAATTTTTTTTAATCGTCTTCCCTTTTGTAAATAAGGAGCTACATTAGAAGTTTTCCAATTCTCTATGACTTTTCTAGAATCTAAGGACTCTTAGAAGATTACTACCAGAGGATCCACCATCCCTCCAGCTACTACTTTTAATATCCTCACAGGCAGTCCATCAAGTCCAGGGAACTTATTCTGTCATTAGTTCAAACAGTTTCCCTAGCCCTGTTGCTCTAATTATGGCTTTTGTATCAATTTCTCATTTCCTTTTGTCCCTTGACTATTTAGTACATTTGGAATGCTAGTAGTGTTTTCTACTATGAAGACTGACGAAAGGTATTTATTCAACTACTCTGCCATTTGTTGGTTCCCCATTATTCCTCCAGCCTCATTTTCTAAGGGACTGAGGTTAACTTTGGTGAACCTCTTCACTTTTACATAGTTGAAGCAGCTCTTATTATCCATTTTGACATTATTTGCAGCTTCCCTTAAAAATTATTTTCCCCCTTCTTTTTGCTTTTTATAGTTTTCCCATTTCAAGGCTTACCACTAATCATTGCCACATGGTATGTTTTTCTTTCGACTTGATGCTATCCTTAACATCCTGGTTAACCATGTTTGACTTATCTTCTTCCCAGAACTCTTCTTCTTCACGTAAAGTATCTTTACTATGAGCCATAAACTGTTTTCCTAATCATCTGGCATTATTCTTCAATTTTCTTTGCTATTAAACTCTTTCCCAGTCCTCTCCAGCCAGTTTTGTTCTCATTCCATTATAGTTCCTCTTTTTTAAGTTTTTTTTTGTAGATATTTTTATTGAAATTTAACATTTTTTGCAAATTTACAAAAATAAACAAAATTCTCAAATACAAACATTGATGTACAATTAAATCATATATACAATAGTCATAATTTAACAAAGAAAAGAGAAAGAAAGAAAACAAAGAGAAAAAAAAGAAACGAAAAAAGAAAGAAAAAAAAAACTCAACTTTCTACTAATCTAACCTATAACTAACCAGAGTGTATACCTAAGTCTCTTACATGCTCGGAATGTATAAACATCAAATATAATAAAACCCGTATTCGCGCAGGATTCCTCTCCCAAGGGGCCCCGGAGCAGCCCGGTCTGAAATCTTCACTAAATAAAAGCCCTTGTTAGGATAGCCGAAATATCTGCATTTATATAATTCAAAAAGGGCTGCCATATTTTATAAAATAATTCAGTCTTTCGGTGCACCATATTTGTGAGGAAGTCAAGGGGGATATATTCCATAATTAATCTGTGCCAATTTGAAAGTCCAGGGGGGCCCTCAGCCACCCAGTTCACCAAAATATTTTTCCTTGCACAGAAAGAGAGAATAGAAAATAGTCTCTTCCCATGCATATCCAGAGATGAGAGGTTCGAAAAGCCCAAAAGGAGAGATACAGGGTCCACCCTAATTTCCGTTCCTAAAATTTCTGTCAGGGTATTTGCCACTTTAGTCCAGTATCTGCGGATTTTCTGACAAGTCCACAGACAATGTGCAAGAGTACCCACCTCTATTTTGCATTTGGGACACATTGGAGATGCTCCTGCCTTAAATTTTGCCAGTCGAGCCGGAGCTATATGGGCCCTATGAAGTATCTTTAGTTGGATAGCCTGAGTTCTGTTACAGATAGCAATTCTTCTAGCATTTTCCCAAATGTCATTCCACATATCCTCAGAGATTTCTAGCCCCAAGTCCTGCTCCCATGTTTTAAGCAGGTCATCCATGTCTCCTGAGACTCCATCATGTAGCAAATGGTATATAGTACTAACGGAGGATGCCCCCGCTGGTCGTAAGACATTACGTTCTCTGTCTGATTTATAAAGACTATCTATTAATGTAGTCTTCCTCTGTATATAATCTCGAACTTGGAAGTATCGAAAGAGATCCCCATTAGGTATTCCGAATTTCAGACGCAGCTGCTCAAAGGACATCAGGATCCCATCTTTAAATAGGTCCCCTAAGCATGAGATGCCCCTGGATCTCCAGAGTTTAAAGGTGGCATCTGTAATCCCCGGTTGGAATCCCCATGCGCCTACTATTGGTGCATGGGGGGATGTTTTATGTGAGTTACCCTCATTTTGCCGCATTATATTCCAGGCCTTAATTGTGTTTAATATTATGGGATTTTTACAGTGGTCTGTAATGATTTTCCTCTTATCTGAAAATAAAAGGTTAATAAGTGGGTATTTTACTTGGAAGGCTTCGATATCCAGCCAAATTGATTGTGGATCAGATGAAACCCAATCAGCTATGTAACTTAGTAGGGAGCTTAACTGATATTTCCTAAAGTCTGGGAAGTCCAGTCCTCCCCTTGCCTGTGGAAGCTGTAGCTTCTTCAGCTTAATAAGGGGCCGTCTATGGTTCCAAATAAAGGAGCCCAACCAGCCATATAATTTACGTAGGGCTAGCCTTGGCAGCATCAGCGGGAGCATTCTCATAGGATATAAGAGACGGGGCAGAACATTCATTTTAATTAATGCTATTCTCCCTAGCCAGGAAGTCGGAAGGTCTCTCCATCGCTGGAGGTCCTGCCTTATCCTTTCCATTAATTGTACAAAATTAGCCCTATACAGCTGATCAAATACTGGCGTGATAAAAATACCTAAATATAAGAAGCCCTCCAGGGACCAACGGAAGGGAAAAGGGGATCCGTCCATTAAGTGGGGTATCATAGCCAGACCACCCATTGGCATGGCTTCCGATTTTGAAAAATTAATTTTATAGCCTGAGAATGCACTAAATGTATTAATAACTTGAATTAGACGAGGCACTGACATTAAAGGATTACTGAGGAATAAGAGAACGTCATCTGCATAGAGGGTAATTTTGTGTTTACCTGTACCAATCCTCGGGGCCGTTATATTAGGATCAGTCCGGATGGCTTCTGCTAATGGTTCGATTATCAGTGTAAACAACAATGGTGAGAGAGGACATCCTTGACGGCAGCCCCTACCCACACTGAAGCCATCCGATCTTAACCCATTAGTAATAACAGCTGCTTTGGGGTCATTATACAATGTTGAAACCCATTTGGTAAACACCTGTCCAACGCCAAACCTTTCCAATGTGTAAAATAAATATGACCATTCAACCCTATCAAATGCCTTTTCCGCATCCAATGAAATTACTACTCCTGGTATCTTTCCCTGATGACAGGCTTGGATCATATTCAAGACCCTTCTGATATTATTGGATGATCTGCGGCCCTTAATAAATCCCATCTGGTCCTCCTTTATAATATATGGCAGTACCCTTTCTAGTCTTAGTGCTAACATTTTTGAGAGAATTTTAAAGTCTACATTTAGTAAGGATATTGGTCTGTAAGATGCACAATCTTCTGGGTCTTTTCCTTTTTTGAGGATAAGAGAAATATTTGCTTCTTTCAGCGTGGGCGGGAGACAGACCTGACTATGCGCAAAATTATACATATCCATAAGTGGGTCAACCAATATTCCTGTAAATTCTTTATAGAATTCAGCTTGAAAACCATCCGGGCCCGGTGCTTTTCCGCTCTGAAGTTGCCTAATTGCCTCAAGTATTTCTTGGACTGTTAAAGGGGTATTTAGGGCCGACACCTGTTCCGGAGTCAGGCCCGTGAAGGTCAAATTTTTAAAAAATGACTGCATCCTCCTAATCCTATCTTTACAATCCTGCGATCTATATAGTTCAGAATAAAATTCTTTAAAGGTCGCATTGATCTTTTTATGATCATGAGTTAGGGTACCTGTACTTTCCTTGATGGTCGGAATAGTTTGAGGGGCTTTCTTTTTCTTTGCAAGAAATGCTAAGTATCTACCCGGTTTGTCGCCATATTCATATAATCTTTGTTTCGCAAATAATATTTCCCTTTTAGCCGTTTGAGTAAGCGCGGTGTTTAAAGCTGTCCTAAGAGCTGTAATCCTCTGCAATTTTGTGATAGAAGGTCTATCAGCGTATGCTGTTTCGGCTGCTTTTAGGCGAGCTTCGAGCAGACGCTGTTGCTCTCCCTTCATTTTCCTCTGGGTCGCTGAATAGGAGATGATCAAACCTCGTGCATAAGCTTTGATGGTCTCCCACATCATTGACGGATTGCTAGCCGTACCAGTATTAATTTCTAAAAAAGTTTTAAGTTCTTGGGAGAAGTACTTTAAAAATTTGCTATCTTTTATCAGGAAGGGGTCCATACGCCAATGCCGAGCGGATGTCCCATTGTTCTTTACCTTCGTTTCCATGTATACAGCGGCATGGTCAGAGATTGCTATAGTACCTATTTTACAGGTTGCTATAGAATTTAGAAAAATCGATGGGGCAAAAAACATATCAATTCTTGTGTGACATTTATGTGGATTAGAGTAGAAAGAAAAATCTCTACCCTGTGGATGGAGACATCTCCATACATCTACCAATCCTAATTCTTTATTCAGGTCCGCCAGTTGTCTAGATCTGGGAGATACTCCAGCGGCACTCTTGGGAATCCTGTCTATTTCCGGATCCATAATACAATTAAAGTCTCCCCCTATAATTGTATGACGGGCACCAAAGGCCATCAGTTTTGAAAAAGCTTCCGTTATGAATTTAAAGGGGTGTGCCGGGGGGCAGTACACATTTAAGATCCCATATTCCTCTCCATTTATGAGGGCTTTAATCAAAATATATTGTCCAGATTCATCTTTTATCTGATTTAGAATTTTCAAAGGGAAGTTCTTCCGGACAAGGATAACGACTCCCCTGCTTTTTGAATTAAAAGAGGAAAAAAAGGCCTGATCAAATCCGCCCTGTCGTAATTTTAAGTGTTCTTCATCCGACAGGTGTGTCTCCTGTAGGAGAGCTATATCAACTCTCTCCTTCTTAAGATTTGATAATATTTTCTTCCTTTTAACTGGCGAATTACTCCCCCTGACATTCCAGGTGCACCACTTAACCGACTGTTCAGCCATAATCATCTGGACAGATCCGAGACCCCTCGGGAGGGGAAACCCTATCTAGAACATCCCGAGCATGGAGCATACAAGATTTACAAAAGTAAAGACTCTCTGATACACTCAAAACAATATAACAAAAAACTCTTTCTAAGTATAAAAGATATAAAACATTCCGAATTGGAGATTTTCTCCCTTGTTCCCAGGGAGCGTCACTTCCTCTCCCACAGTCCATCTTACCCTCTTCCAACCAGTGCCCCACCCTTGACCCAGGTGTTCCTCAATAAAATGAGGAGAATTCAAATATAATATAAAGCTAGAGTTAACAGTGAACACCCCACCCCCACCCACACCCACATCTAAATATATTTGGGAATATTAATACCATATATAACTATAAGATTACAATCTCAACATGTAATACTTAAATATAATACCACAAAATAACAGGGGAAAGAAAAACAACCCCGCTCCTAAAAACAGAAGTAAAATAGAATAAGGTAACCACCTCTCCCCATCAACATTAACCAAACGCCCCAACATATATATATACATACACACATAGGGGGAAAGATAAGAAAAGATGAAGGGATGTAAACCAAAATAATGGGAAAGGCAGACCAGCGTCCACAATCTCTTACAGTTTATTTAAGAGAGTCCAAGAATTCCTTAGCCTTCTCCGGTGATCCGAAGTTATATATGGATCCTTCGTGGCTAAGGCGTAGCGTCGCTGGATATCGTAAGGAGTACTGAATATTTAAGTCCCTTAAACGCTTCTTCGCCTCATCGAATGCCTTCCTCTTTCGGACCAAAGCTGGGGAGAAGTCCTGGAACAGCATGATCCTGGATCCTTTGTGGGTCATAGCTTGGGGATCTTTTCCCAGATTTCTTGAGGCTTCCAGGAACATCTGCCTCTCCCTATAGCTCTGCAGCTGGAACAGGACCGGGCGTGGGCGCTGGGTTGAGCCGGGCCCACGTACTGTGACCCGGTAGGCCCATTCTACCCTTACCTGGCCTGATCCATTATGCAGATTTAAAAGTTGTGGCAGCCAATGCTCTAAGAATGCTGTCAGCTGACCTCCCTCTTCCTGCTCGGGCAGGCCCAACAACCGAATATTTTTTCTACGACATCGATTTTCGAGGTCATCAATGTGGTTTTCTAGGTTCTGGACTCGATTCTCGAGAAAATGGATGTGGTCGGCTGCCGATTTTATCGTAGTCTCTGAGGCTGCGGCCTTCGACTCCACCTCTCTGACTCGGCACTCCAATTCCTGAATGTCTCTGCCCTGCTTCTGCAGCTCGGCTGATAGTGCTTCTCTGCTCTGCCGAGACTCATCGATAAAAGCATCAATCTTCGCCTCCCACCTGGCAAACATCTCCTCAAAGCTCATCTTCATTGGTAAATCTCCTGAAGTAGCTGAAGACACCTTTGTTGCAGCTGAAGAGGGAGAGGGTGGGGGAGGGGTCCCTGCTTTCTTAGAGCCGCCTGTTCCCTTCCCTTTACTCATTTTCCAGCTAGTATTAGACTATTTAAATGTACTAATAGGTAACTATTTAAGGTTAACAACTATTATAAATGGTTTAGTGAGTGTGGTGGTGGTGGATAGCCCACTTTGCCCAAGTTTTGGGTAGAGCACTGTGGACTCAGTCTTGCTGGGTCGCCGCCATCTTGGATCCCCCCTTTTTTAAGTTTAACATAGTTATTTCGACCATTGATCCTATGCTTCAAGGTAAATGCCATATTAAGATCATTGCTTTCTAGGCCAGAAAGATCAGATCTTTCACTCTGATGTAATTTATTAAACCTGATTAATTTCACATCACCAGATCTAAAACAGCCCGATTCCTTACTCGATTATACTATTCGAGGAAACTATTCTAAATACACACAATGAATCCTTCTTTGCAGCTACCTCTGCCCATCTGACTATTCCAATCTACATGAAGATTAAAATTACCCATGATTAATATTCTGTCTTTTTTTGATGCGCGCTCATCTCATAATTTGTTCTCTTCCCTATTTTTTAGTTACGATTATGGACCTATATACTACTCGCACCAGTGTCTTTTTCCCTTATTTCTTATCTCCACCCACATGGATTCTACAACTTCCAATCCAATATAACTTCTTGATGTCATAATTAAATCATCCCAATCTACCAATGCTACCCCACCACCCTTTCCATCTTTTCTTTCAAAAAATCATAAAACCACCTGAATATTTAGTTCTCAGCCTTAATCTCCTGGTAGCTTTGCTTTTGTAATGGCTGTAAGATCATATTCATGAACCACTGGCCATATATTAATATGCTGTTGGTAGCCTTGATCAAAATGATGAACATTCACAAAACATGAATCACTATTTAAATAAAAGCCGTGATGTACAGGTGCCGGTGTTTGACTGGAGTGGACAAATTCAGAAGTCACACAACACCAGATTAAAGTCCAAAAGGTTTACTGGAAATCACAAGCTTTCAGAGCGCTGCTCCTTAGTCAGGTGAAGGACTTTTGATTTCAAATAAACCAGTTGGACTAGAACCTGGTGTCATGTGACTTCTGACTAAATAAAAGCTAGATAAACTCATGTTTCAGATGAAGACTCTTCAGTATTAATCCCTCCACATCCAAACAGGTTTAGGACTGAAATCAAATTCTTGGATACCCATTGTTGACAGATTTAAAACATATAGTATGTAACCTTCCCCAATTAACAGTGATTGGAAAAGATCAAGTAAAATGATTACATTGGATAGTCTATATAACTGTATCTTTAAATCAACTCTTAGAATATTTTTTACACCTGCATTAGAACAGAATCTGAATGTTGTTGGAAGAGGAGTCCCCTGTATCAGTAAGAAACTGCCTGCAGTGTTACATTTCTTGGCATTTGTCATGTGAATACTCACTTTAAACAACAATTACAGAATAATTCAGCCTTTTAGTATTAAAATTACAAAGACAAAATAAAGTGAAACCTATATAGTTTTAGACAGAATATATTTGCTCACCTCCATTTTCATAGCTATCATCACCATTAGTGCGTCTCCAGCCTTGACATGATCACCTTCCTTAACAAATACCTTGAAAATAGGGATAATCATTTGTTACAATTTGCAATAGCCAGGATCATATGCAGTCACATCACAGAATGAAATGCTGTATCATATTTCATACCCAGTTAAACCATGTCTTTCTCTTCCATTCTAATGTATTCAATGTATGACTTTGTGAAGTATTATATTACATTCCAACATCTTGACTAAATTACAGACTCTCTTGCAATGCAAAGAAGTTTGAAAATATAGAATATTTGCCAAGATTCTAAAATCTAATAAATCTAACATGAGACACTATAGGCATGCAAGCAAAAATATTAGGAGCATTGTAGGTAGATGGTGAAATACACAATCTAGCCTTATCCTGTATGAAGTCACAGGATTTGAGGTACTGTGGCAATATTGCTCCAAAGTTAATTTTTTTTAATCATACCACAAGAAATTGAAAATAATTAACTGTGAACTCTTAAGTTTTGTAAGTAACATTTCTTCTGAAACTATTAATAATCTAGCTAGCATTTTGTATCAGAAAGAGGAATTACCATTAACTACAATACCCCAGTGAGAAAAATAATATAATCGCATGGGATGGAATTCTGGCTTGTAAAGAATGCATATTAAAACAGGATGATGATCATATGATCCTATCAGGATGGTAATCTTTCTACTTCATCATGTATCTATACAGTTTGGATAATGGCAGGGTGGATTTTGTTGGGAAGGAGTGCTCCAAAATAGCAGCCATTACACAAGGAAGGAATCAATAAGCACATTTTCAATACATATTATCGTCAGTTTCAAATAAACTTAGACAGTGATGCTCAATAAATATGTGCCAATTATCCCTTGAAACTTGCCAGGAGTCAGACAGTTAAACTATTCCCTTATTTCTCTTTTGCATAAATAATAGTTGTGTGGTAGCTCTTAATTTTCCATTTGGTGGTTAATTAACCTTAGACTTAACAAGACTATCAGTTGGGAAAAAGTGAGGACTGCAAATGCTGGAGATCAGAGTCAAAAAGTGTGGCGCTGGAAAAGCAGAGCAGGTCAGACTTTCAGTTTTCAAGATTCCCTCTCATGGTTCAAAATACATGACATTCCCATGAAATATATTTCCCATGAATCCTCATCCTACAACAACTTGTCATTGGACAAGCATGTGGACGTACATGGAATAGTGTAACTTAAATGGGCTTCAGATTGGTATGACAGGTCGGCGCAACATCGGGGGCCGAAGGGCCTGTACTGCGCTGTAATGTTCTATAACTCTGATGCTCCCAAGGTCTCACAATGCCCTTTCTCATTGGCCTTAGATTCTGAAGTTGTCCTAGTGTTCCTACTCCCTTCTTATGTTTCTCAGACAAATCTTAACAGCACTGCTGAGGCCTGAGGTCTCTTTCAAAATTCTGCTAGAAACCACTGTGTCTGAATACAACCGCATTCCTTTTCTTAATGCTTTGGACCGATTGCCAGCAACAATTTTGCAACCGTGCACAACACTTCTTTTTAAAATGTTTTCACCTTGAGCAATGTCATGGAAAATACACAATGGATTGATACTGTTCGGTTTATGATTAACGCAAGTACAATTCCAATTAAAATTAATTAACATAACATTATTATTATTTTATATAAACAGAAAATAAATTACTTTTAAAAGCGAAATGCACAATTCTACTGTGAAACAGACGGTCATTTACTTTATCATGAGCAGCAAACAACTTTTTCTCTATCCATGTACTTTTTAAAAAATAAATCTGTTCAGCTTGCTTGATTTACACACATACTGTGTTTCAGATGAAATTGGAGAACACTTAGCTTAACTGCTGATGTAACTTTGATCAGCATGGCTGCCAAATCCTGAGGTGTAATTATTTAAAATGTGCTAAAATTGAAATAAAATGGTGCAACTCAGATACTGAAGTCATTTTTCTTAACTAATGGAATATTCTTTATCATAGTAGTAAGCATTAGAAGACTATTGTTGTTGATATTTGAATTATAGAATCCCTACCATGTGGAAACAGGCTCTTCAGCCCAACAAGTCCACTGAATCCTCCGAAGAGCAACCTATCCAGACGCATTCTGGATAAGTGTAAGGTAAGGAAGGTAAGTGATTGCTATATAAAGAACTTACCTCGACGCCAACAGTCTTTTCGCAGCAGAGAGCCGCTGGAGCTGGGCGGAAGTTCAGGTGGAGTGCAAAGCCGGTCGGGAAGGTAAGTGATTGCTATTAGAGTGTGTGTGTTCTAAACCCCAGGTCCTACAAAGTAGGGTCTCCCTCCCTCCCTCCTCCTCTAACCTAAATTAAGAGTCCACAGACTTGCCACAAAAAGAGGGTCGAAGGAAGTTTGGATCGAATAGTGAGGCTTCAGCTCAGGAGTCTTTGACAAGGAGGTTGAGTGAAGTGATTGCGCCACAGTTGAAGAGGGTGAAGACATGACTGCCCAGCTGGTTCAGTGCGCTATGTGCTTGATGTGGGAGGTTAACGACTCTGGTGTGTCTGGCTCGTATATGTGTGGAAAGTCTGTGCACATTCAGCTATTGACCGAGCATATTGCAGCGCTGATGAAAGAACTTAAGGATCTAAGGCTCATCCGAGAGAACGAGATCTTTCTGGCCAAGACCTTCAGCAAGGTTATTACACCAATCATGCCAGAAGAGAGCAGACGATGAGGAAGGCAGAGAGGAGACAGGTGCAAGAGACCCCGGGAGAAGTACCTGTCAGGAACAAGTTGAAGCTTTTGGAAACAGTAGAGACTGATGACACTGCCAGTCCGCGAGGCGGCCAGGTCTGTCAATCAAAAGTTGGTGCAGAGGCAGAGCGGAAGAGTCGGACATCGCACAGAGCCGTGGTAATAGGGGACTCCATCGTGAGAGGAACTGACCGGGGTTTTTGTGGCAGCAGACTGGATTTAAGGATGGTGTGTTGCCTTCCTGGTGCCAGGGTGAAAGACATCACGGACATAGTGCGGGAAATCCTCAAGGACGGGGGTGAAGAGCCAGAGGTGGTGGTACATGTCGGCACAAATGATGTCGGGAAGAAGAGGAGGAACATACTACAGCGGGATTTCGGAGAACTAGGAAAAAGGCTGAAAAGCAGGACGTCCAAGGTGGTTATCTCCGGTTTGCTTCCAGTTCCTCGGGCTGGTGTGGCCAGAAACAGGGAGAAAATGGACTTGAACGTGTGGTTGGGGAACTGGTGCAGGAAGCAAGGATTTAAGTTCTTGGATCACTGGGGTATATTTTGTGGTTTGCACCTTAATAGGTTAGGGGCCAGCATTCTGGTAGGCAGGTTTTCTACTGCAACACCGCTACATTTAAACTAAGTAGCGGGAGGGAGGGGACAAACTGGATGTTTAAAATGGAAATTTAAGGGAAACTTAGAACAAGAGAAGTCAAGAAAGATAACTGTATCAATGAGGCAGAAAACTCGGAAAGGGATCATGCTGTAAGGTTGAGTGAAATGGGGTTGATGGGAAGGGTGAGAGCAGTAACAAATTAAAAATACTGTATATGAACGCACAAAGCATTAGACATAAGATGGATGAGCTTGAGGCTCTTTTGGAAATTGGCAGATACGATATTGTGGGGATAATTGTGACGTGGCTTCAAGTGGACAGGGCCTGGGAAATGAATATTCAAGGCTATACGTGCTATCGTAAGGACAGACTGACGGGCAGAGGGGGTGGGGTGGCCTTGTTGGCAAGGGAGGATATTCAGTCCCTTGCGTGGGGGGACCTAGAGTCAGGGGATGTAGAGTCAGTGTGGATAGAGCTGCGAAATACTAAGGGTAAAAAGACCCATCTTGGGAGTCATCTAAAGGCCCCCAAACAGTAGTCTGGATGTCGGATGTAAGATGAATCAGGAGCTGAAATTGGCCTGTCGCAAAGATGGTCCTACAGTTGTTATGAGGGATTTTAACATGCAGGTAGACTAGGAGAATCAGGATGGTATTGGACCTCAAGAAAGAGACTTTGTGGAGTGCCTCAGAGATAGATTCTTAGAGCAGCTGGTGCTGGAGCCTACCGGGGAGAAGGCAATTCTGGATCTGGTATTGTGTAATGAACCAGAATTGGTCAGAGACCTCGAAGTGAAGGAGCCATTGGGAATAGTGACCATAATACATTAAGCTTCAATCTGCAATTTGAGAAAGAGAGGGTACAGTCGGAAGTGACAGTACTTCTGTTGAATAAAGGGAACTATGGAGCTATAAGGGAGGAGTTGGCCAAAGTTCAATGGTGCAATACCTTAGCAGGGATGACTGTGGAGGAACAATGGCGGATATTTCTGTGTATAATGCAGAAGTTGCAGGATCAGTTCATTCCTAAAAGGAAGAAAGTTCCCAGGAGGAGGCATGGGCGGCCGTGGTTGATGAGGCAAGTTAAGTAACATTTAAAGTTAAAAGAGAAAATGTATAACATAGCAAAGATAAGTGGGAAAACTGAGGACTGGGAAGCTTTTAAAGAGCAACAGAGGATTACTAAGAAGGAAATATGCAGAGCAAAAATGAGGTACGAAGGTAAACTGGCCAATAATATAAAGGAGGATAGTAAAAGCTTTTTTAAGTTTGTGCAAGGCAAAAAAATGGTTAGGACTAAAATTGGGCCCTTGAAGACAGAAACAGGGGAATATATTATGGAGAACAAAGAAATGGCAGAAGAATTAAATGGGTACTTCAGATCTGTGTTCACTGGGGAAGACACAAGCAATCTCCCTGAGGTAACAGTGGCTGAAGGACCTGAACTTAAGGGAATCTATATTTGCCAGGATTTGGTGTTGGAGAGACTGTTAGGTCTGAAGGTTGATAAGTCTCTGGGGCCTGATGGTCTACATCCCAGGGTACTGAAGGAGGTGGCTCAGGAAATCGTGGATGCGTTGGTGATTATTTTCCAGAGTTCGATAGATTCGGGGTCGGTTCCTAAGGATTGGAGGGTGGCTAATGTTATACCACTTTTTAAGAAAGGTGGGAGAGAGAAAGCAGGAAATTATAGACCAGTTAGTCTGACCTCAGTGGTGGGAAAGCTACTGGAGTCTATTATAAAGGATGAAATTACGGCACAACTGGATAGTATTAACAGGATAGGACAGAGTCAGCATAGATTTATGAAGGGGAAATCATGCTTGACTAATCTTCTTGAATTTTTTGAGGATGTAACTCTGAAGATGGATGAGGGAGATCCAGTAGATGTAGTGTACCTGGACTTTCAGAAAGCTTTTGATAAAGTCCCACACAGGAGGTTAGTGAGTAAAATTAGGGCGCATGGTATTGGGGGCAAAGTACTAGATTGGACTGAAAATTGGTTGGCTGATAGGAAACAAAGGGTAGTGATAAACGGCTCCATTTCGGAATGGCAGGCAGTGACCAGTGGGGTACCGCAGGGATCCGTGCTGGGACCGCAGCTTTTTACAATATATGTTAATGATATAGAAGATGGTATTAACATTAATAACATTAGCAAATTTGCTGATGATACAAAGCTGGGTGGCAGGGTGAAATGTGATGAGGATGTTAGATTACAGGGTGACCTGGACAAGTTAGGTGAGTGGGCAGATGCATGGTAGATGCAGTTTAATGTGGATAAATGTATGGTTATCCACTTTGGTGGCAAGAGCAGGAAGGCAGATTACTACCTCACCGCCCTCCTAACCTGCCTCGAACTCAGGACCGCCCTCCTAACCTGCAATTTTCTTCCTGACCTCTCCGCCCCCCACCCCACTCCTGCCCATCACCCTCACCTTGACCTCCTTCCACCTATCACATCTCCATCGCCCCTCCCCCAAGTTCCTCCTCCCTACCTTTTATCTTAGCCTGCTGGACACACTTTCCTCATTCCTGATGAAGGGCTTTTGCCCGAAACGTCGAATTTCCTGTTCCTTGGATGCTGCCTGACCTGCTGCGCTTTAACCAGCAACACATTTTCAGCTACTACCTCAATGGAATCAATTTAGGTAAAGGGGCAGTACAGAGAGATCTGGGTGTTCTTGTACACCAGTCAATGAAGGCAAGCATGCAGGTACAGCAAGTAGTGAAGAAGGCTAATAGCATGCTGGCCTTCATAACAAGAGGAATTGAATATAGAAGCAAAGAGGTTCTTCTGCACTGGTGAGACCACACCTGGAGTACTGTGTGCAGTTCTGGTCTCCAAATTTGAGGAAAGCCATTCTGGCCATTGAGGGAGTGCAGCGTAGTTTCACGAGGTCAATTCCTGGAATGGCGGGATTACCTTACACTGAAAGATTGAAGCGACTGGGCTTGTATTCCCTTGAGTTTAGAAGACTGAGAGGGGATCTGATTGAGACGTATAAGATTATGAAAGGATTGGACACTTGGGCAGCAGGAAACATGTTTCCGCTGATGGGTGAGTGCCGAACCAGCGGACACAGCTTAAAAATACGGGATAGTCCATTTAGGACAGAGATGAGGAGAAACATCTTCACCCAGAGAGTGGTGGCTGTGTGGAATGCTCTGCCCCAGAGGGCAGTGGAGGCCCAGTCTCTGGATTCTATTAAGAAAGAGTTGGATAGAGCTCTCAAAATAGTGGAATCAAGGGTTATGGAGATAAGGCAGGAAGAGGATACTATTTAGGAATGATCAGCTATGATCATATTGAATGGCGGTGCAGGCTCGAAGGGCTGAATGGCCTACTCCTGCACCTATTGTCTATTGTCTATTGCATTCCCCGACCCCACTACTCTATATTTTACCCCTGACTAAAGCACCTAACCTACACATGCCTGATTACTATGGGCAATTTAGCATGGCCAATTCACCTAACCTGCACATCTTTGGATTGTCGAAGGAAACCAGACCACCTAGAGGAAACCCATGCAAACTGCACACAGACAGTTACCCAAGGCTGGGAGGCAACTGTGCTAACGACTGAGCCACCGTACCGCCCTAAAAATTGGCACACTGAAATCAATAGAAATTTATCCATGATACTCGGGTTCAAACACAAGTTAAAAATGAGGAAGGCTGTCACGGTCTCCAGTTTCCCGTCAAATTTAAAAGCAACAGGTCTGATACTTTAAAGTTTATTTGTCATGAGGCTAAGCATTTACAAATAACAAGGACTTTAGTTATCTGGCACTGCACCATATTAAATTGGATAGATCTCACTCTAAACATTCCTAAGGCACTGTGCACAATCAGTAGCAACAGAATTGTAATCAAACTAGATGTCATGGCCTGCCATATGCACACACCATCATTACCAGATATCAATCTGATTCAAAGAAGACCCAGGAGGCATACATAAGAATAATGGGCAACCTGTTGAAGTTTCAATACAGAATTACTTGTGTGCCAAACAACATAAAACAGCAAATACTAAACAGAGCTAAGTGATTCCACAACAAATCAGATCTTTGTTCTGTAGTCTAACCATTTCTAGTTGTGAATGGTGATGGACAATTAAACAACTCACTGGAGGTGGAGGCTCCATAAATATTCCCAACCTCAAAAACAAGGTAGCCTAACACACTAGTGTAAAAATGACTAGGCTGAAGCATTAGCAACCATCTTAGGCTGGAAGCGCCAAGCAGATGATTCACCTTAATCTCCTCCGGAGGTCCAGGCATCACGGATGCCAAATTTCAGTCAATTCGATTCATTCCAAAATGATATCAAGAAGGAACATCAACTGAATTTTGCAAAAACTATGGGTACCGACAACATTCCAGCAAAAGTACTGTACACTGCTCAGAACTTACAGTGCCAGAAACTGTTCTAGCACAGTTATAGCATTGGCATCTACCTGGTAATTTGGAAAACTGCCCAGGTATTTTCTGTACACAGAAAACAGGTCAAATACAACCTAGTCACCAACTGCCCGATCAATCTACTTTTGATCAACAGTAAAATGATGGAAGGAGTTATCAACAGTGCTATTAAGCAATGCTTATTTAACAATAACCAACTCACTTATGCTTGGTTTGGCTTCCATCAGGGTCACTCAGTCAGCTCCTGACCTAATTACAGCTATGTTGCAAGCACAGACAAAAAAGCTGCACTCCAGAGGCAAGGTGAGGGAAGAATGCCTGACCTAGGCATCAAGACTTTATTTGATCGAGAATGCCATCAAGGAACTCTTAGCAAAATGTGACTCAATAGAAATCCGGGGGAAACCCTCTATGGAGTGGAGTCATATCTTGCACAACTTATCAAGGAATAGCTACTATGTGTTCTTGATATGTATGTACCTGCCAGGCAGAGAGAAAGTGGTCAAGCAAGGAAGCCATGGTTGACTAAAGAAGTTGAATCTCTTGTCAAAAGGAAGGCGGAGGCTTATGTTAGGATGAAAGCTCAGTTAAGGCACTTGCGAGTTACAAACTAGCCAGGAAAGACCTAAAGAGAGGACTAAGAAGATCCAAGAGGGGACATGAGAAGTCATTGGCAGATAGAATCAAGGAAAACCCTAAAGCTTTCTATAGGTATATCAGGAATAAATGAATGACTAAAGTAAGATTAGGGTCAACCAAGGACAGTAGTGGGAAGTTTTGTGTGGAGTCTGAGTTTGGAGAAGAGCTAAATGAATGTTTTTCTTCGGTATTCACACTGTAAAAAGACAATGTTGTCGAGGAGAATACTGAGATACAGGCTATTAGACTAGACAGGATTTAGGTTCACAAGGAGGAGGTGTTAGCAATTCTGAAAAGTGTGAAAATAGATAAGTCCCCTAGGATTTATCCTAGGATTCTCTGGGAGGCCAGGGAGGAGATAGCAGGTCTTTGGCTTTGAGCTTTATGTTATCATTGTCTACAGGAATAGTGCCCGAAGACTGGAGGATAGTAAACTTTGTTCCCTTGTTCAAGAAGGGAGTAGAGACAACCCTGGTAATTATAGACCAGTGAGCCTTACTTCAGTTGTGGGCAAAGTGTTGGGAAAGGTTATAAAAATAGAATTTATAATTATTTAGAAAGGAATAAGTTGATTAGAGATAGTCAACATGGTTTTGTGAAGAGTGGGTGGTGCCTCATAAATGTGATTGAGTTCTTTGAGAAGGTGACCAAACAGGTGGATGAGGGTAAAACGGTTGATGTGGTGTACATGGATATCAATAAGGCATTTGAAAAGGTTCCCCATGGTAGGCTATTGACAAAATACGGAGGCATGGGATTGAGGGTGATTTAGCTGTTTGGATTAGAAATTACTAGCTGAAAGAAGACAGACGGTGGTGATTGATGGGAAATGTTTATTCTGGAATTCACTTACTAGTGGTGTACCATAAGGATCTGTTTTGGGTCCACTGCTGTTTGCCATTTTTATAAACGACCTGGATGAGGGCAGAAAAGGATGGGTTAGTAAATTTGCAGATGACACTAAGGTTGATGGAGTTGTGGATAGTGCCAAAGGATGTTGCAGGTTAGAGGGACATAGATAAGCTTCAGAGCTGGGCTGAGAGGTGGCAAATGGAGTTTAATGTGGAAAAGTGGGAGGTGATTCATTTTGGAAGGAGCAACAGCAATAAAGAATACTAGGCTAATGGTAAGATTCTTGGTAGTGTAGATGACAGAGAGATCTCAGTGTCCATGTACATAGATCCTTGAAAGTTGTCACCCAGGTTGATAGGGTTGTTAAAAAGGCAAACGGTGATTAGCTTTTATTGGTAGAGGGTTTGAGGTTCGGAGCCACAAGGTCATGTTGCAGCTGTACAAACTCTGGTGCGGCCACACTTGGAGTATTGCATACAATTCTGGTCACTGCATCATAAGAAAGATGTGGAAGCTTTGGAAAGGGCTCAAAGGCAATTTACTATGATTTTGCCTGGTATGGAGGGAAAGTCTTACGATCAAGGCTGCTGGACTTGAGGTTGTTTTCATTAGAGAGATGAAGATTGAAAGGTGACTTAATTGAGACATATAAAATAATCAGAGGGTTAGATGGGGGGGTCAGTGAGAGCCTTTTTCTTCGGATGGTGATGGCTAGCACAAGGGGACATAGCTTTAAACTGAGCAGTGGTAGATATAGGACAGATATCAGAGGTAGCTTCTTTACTCAGAGAGTCGTAGGGATGTGGAACGTCCTGCCTGCAACAGTAGTAGACTCATCAACTTTACTGCCATTTACATGGTCATTCAATAAAGATATGGATGAAAATGAAATAGTGTAGGATAGATAGGCTTTAGATTGCTTCCATAGGTTGGCGCAACATCGAGGGTCAAAGGGCCTGTACTGTACTGTGATGTTCTATATTCTAAAGGAAGATAGTTG
Source organism: Hemiscyllium ocellatum (assembly GCF_020745735.1). Lineage (NCBI taxonomy): Eukaryota > Metazoa > Chordata > Chondrichthyes > Orectolobiformes > Hemiscylliidae > Hemiscyllium > Hemiscyllium ocellatum. The sequence continues at coordinate 35,754,596 of NC_083413.1, forward strand.
TGATTGTTGAAGGTCAATCATCGCAAATCCAAGACATCACTGCATGATTCCTTAGGATAGGCTCTCAGGCCCAACCAGTTTTAGTTCCTTCATCAATGTCCATTCCTCCAACACAAGATAAGAAGTAGAAATGTTTGCTAATGACTAAACAATGTTCACACCATTCATGACTCCTCAGATAATGGAAATGTCCATGTTAAAATGCAGCAAGACCTGGACAATATCTAGGTCTGAATTAAAAGATAACAAGTGACATTAATTCCACACAAAGGTTAGGCAATGGCCACCTCCAATAATAGACAATTTAAGGATATCTTGTTCTCTCTCTCCCCACTATAAACATTCTGGAGGTTACCATCGATCAGAAACTGAACTGGACAAGGCATACATTGTTTCTTTCTCTTCTAAAAAAAAGGGTGGCACTGTAGCTCAGTGGTTAGCACTGCTGCCTCACAGCACAAGTGTAACTGTCTGTGTGTGCACATTCTCCCAGTGTCTGCATGGGATTCCTCTGGGTGCTCTGGTTTTCTCCCACCAGTGAAAAGTTGGCCATGCTAAAATGTCCACAGTGTTCAGAGATGTATACATTATGTGCATTAGCCATGGGAAATGCAGGGTTGCAGGGATAGGGCAGATGAGTGGGATGCTCTTCGGAGCATTGGTGTGGACTTGTTGGGCCGAATGGCCTGTTTCCATACTGTATGGATTCTATGATCCTATATGACAAAGCACTGTGGCAACAAAAGCAGGCCAAAGGTTAGAAATCCTGCAATGAGTAACCCACCTTCTGACTCCCCAAAGCCTGTCCACCATTTCCAAAGCACAGGTCAGTAGTGTAATGGAGTACTCCCCACTCTAACAACACAAGATGTCTGACATCAACCAGGACAAACTATACGCACCATATCCATAAATAACCACTGCTCTATCTACAAGATGCTATGAGAAATTCACCAAGACTCCTTCAAAAGCAGCTTCCAAACATGCGACCACTACTATCTAGAACGTCAAGGACAGTGGACAATGGGAACACCACCAGCTCTAAATTCCATTCCAAGCCTCTCATCATCCTAACTTGGAAATATATTGCCATTCCTTCTGTGTCACTGGATCAAAATTCTGGAACACCCTCCATAGCAGCATTGTGGCTGCACTACACCAAATAGACGGTTGCCAGTTTACTCAGTGAATTTGATAACTGACTTCCCTCCAAAGGCTGGGAATGATAACGCTTTTTGATTGTGAGCTACAATCTTGTACCATGCATATATTTCATAACCCTGATCAAAATGTAAATAGTGTTAAAACATAAAATATAGTATCTAAGATTAAAACTTTTGCTAAAATTCTTTTTCCTTTCCAATGTTCTCAATATTGATATTATGACAAGATGATCTACTGAATGAAAGGTTATCAGGGATATGCAGGAATGTAGAGCTGAGGTTTAAATCAGATCAACCTTGGCAGAGCAAGCTTAAAGGACCTAGTGGCCTACTCTTGTTCTAGTTCGTATGATCACATACTTGCAGTAAGATCAGCTATTTTCCCTTCTATAATATTACTCAATGTCACCTCAACTTCGGGTCATCTTACTTTGAAGGCCTCATCTATGCAATAGTTTCCCCTAAATGTGACTCATTTGTCTAGCATTTTCCACCAACTTAATTCTAAATAAAGTTCAACAAGATATAACCTATGCCTTTACATGGGCCCTCATTTGAGTAACACCTTGATCTTAAAGTTCACATCCTTGTGGTCAAACTTTTCTTAGGCGTAAATCCAACCCTCATCCCCACCACCCGAACCCTGTTGACCTCTTCCCCTCCCCAGCACAATCCTAAGATGTATTTCTACTCATTTAATTTTGGCACTTGAGTGTCCCCTTAATTTAATTGCTTCACCATTAGACATTGTACCTTCAGTTGGTAAAACCCAAACTTCTGGTGGCCCCTTTCTAAACCTCTTCATCTCATTTCCCTCCCAAGACCCTCTTCATAACCTAATTCTCTGACCAAGCTTTTTTGTCATCTGCCCTAATGTCTCCTTAGGTGGCTTAATGTCCAATTTTGTTTAATCCTTCTGTAAAGCATAGCGTCACAGAGTCACACAGCACAGAAACAGACCCTTCTGTCCAACTCTACATACATGCACCATCCTCTGCGTGAAAACATTTCCCCTCTGGTCCCCTTTAATTTTTCCCCACTCACCCGAAATTTACACCCTCTAGTTTTGGATTCCCCTACCCTGAGAAAAATACCTTGGCTATTCACTCTATCCATATCCCTCCTGATTTAATAAACTTCTGTAAGGTCACCCCTCAGCCTGACACTCCAGGGAAAAATGGTCCCAGCCTATTCATCCTCTCCCAATAGCTCAAACACCCTAATCCTTATAAATCTTTTCTGAACCTTTTCAACTTTGACAACATTTTTCTGATAGCAGGGAGATAAGTATTGAATGCACTATTATAAAAGTCGCCTCACCAATGTCCTGTACAGCCGCAACACGACGTCCCAATTAATGCAATGACCAATGAAGGCAAGTTTGCCAAATGCCTTCTTTATCACCCTGTATCTGTGACTTCATTTTCAAGAAACAATGCACTTGCACCTCAAGGTCTCAGTTCGGCAACACTTCCCAGAGTCCCATCATTAACTGCATAAGTTCTGCCCTGGTTTGCCTTACCAAAATGCAACACCTCAAATTGATCTAAATTAAACTCCATCTGCCACTCTTTGGCCCATCTGATCAAAGTCCCATTGTACTCTGAAATAACCTTCTTCACCATCCACTACATCATCAATTTTGGTTGCATATGCAAACTTACTAACCATAACACTTTAGGAAGATTTCAGTTCACAGCATTCCAGAAGTTAAAATGTTGTTATTATTTTACAAACCCTGAAAGTGCCAACCCATAATGGGGATTAACTTCACTGGACCTACTGCCCATTAGATATGTCATCTAAGTGACCATTGCTGTTCTCTAGAACTAAGTAATATATTTTCCGAGGTTGTTTACTTTGCATTATCTGGACCTAAACCTATTCTCACCAAATAGTTATGCACATGTACATTCTTGCAGCAGTCACAGGTTACTAATTTGGTCTTTTTCATTGAGAGGTATCTAGAAAACACATTAAGAATCACAGATTCCAAACATAAATGGTACCTTTTCAATAGTTCCAGTCATTGGTGCAACTGCTCCTCCCTGAGATCCAGAGGCATCAATTCCAACTAAATACTTTGGCACAGGGGTGTTAATTTGCACAGCTTCTTCCTAAATAAAAATAATCAAAACATTTATCACTTTTTTGTATCCACTCAGACATGGGCATCACTGGCTGGCCAGCATTTATTGTCCATCCCTGGTTAATCTTGAGAAGGTGGTGGTAAGCTGTCTTCTTGTACCGTTGCAGTCCGCATGCTACAGGTTGACCCACAATGTCCTTAGGGGAGGAGTTCCAAGATTTTGACTCAGTGACAGTGAAGAAATGGCAATATATTTCCAGGTCAGGTTGGTAAGTGGCTTGGAAGGGAGCTTGAAAGTGCTGGTGTTCCCATGCATCAGCTCCCCTTGTCCTTCTGTTAGGAAGTGGTTGTGGGTTTGGTAGATCCTGTCTAAGGATCTTTAGTGAATTTCTGCAGTGTATCTTGTAGATGGGACACCCTGCTGCTACTGAGTATCTTGGGTGGAATGAGTGAATGTTTGTTAATATGGCGCCAATCAAGCAAGCTACTTTGTCCTAGATGGTGTCAAACTTCTTGAGTGTTGTTGGAGCTATTCCCATGTAGGCAAATGTGAAGTATTCCATCACATTCTTGACTTGTGCCTTGTAGATGATGGACAAGCTTTGGGGAGTCAGGGGGTGAGTTATTTGTCGCAGTATTCCCATCCTCTGACCTGTTCCTGTAGCCACAGAGTTTATGTGGCAAGCCCAGTTGAGTTTCTCGTCAATGGTAACCCCAAGATAGTGATTCTGGGGGATTTGGTGACGGTAACACCACTGAATGTCAATTGACATTGGTTAGATTGTCTCTTATTGGAGATGCTCATTGCCTGACATGTGTGAGGTTTCAATGTTACTCGCCACTTATCAGCCCAAGTCTGGATATTGTCCAGATCTTGTTGCATTTGAACATGGACTGCTTTAATAACTGAGGAGTCATGATGGTGTTTGCCATATTTACAATGTTGAATTGCATTCCTCATACCTAAAATGGGAATGTATCTTACCATTGAAAACAGGTGAATAGTGTTGTTTGTAAGAACTATTTTAGGCTTGGAAACAATTCCATTGACTGAACATTTCAGATATGTCGCTTCATCCTCCTTATCCAGTTCTCCAAATACATGGAATATCTCTCCATCAACCTGAAGTAGAGTCAAAATTTAAGTACAAGTCTAGCCTAATGCTCTTACAAATCATGACTGTAGTAGATTTACTAAATGAAAATAGCATCACACAACATTTATCTGGAATTGCAAGATTAAACTTTGATTTACCGTCATACACTCCCATATTTTGATGGTGAAAAATTGGACAGAAATCATTTTACTGAGGTAGATACAGTGTTATTAAGAGAGTGCAGGACAAAAGAGTTAGTTTTGGATTGTTCTATCCAAGTAGTATTATAAATATAGACTAAATAGCACCTACTATGAAGTATGTTCAACTGCTGAAAATTTAGATTGAATAATTCAGTAGATTTATTCTATTCATCTCATTTCACAAAATATATTGCAAAAAAAAAATCCTCGTTCTTGATCAGAGCCATCAATTTTTGATTCTGGAAGCAAGCTTAGCAAGTTTATGTCAGGGGTTGGGAACCTGAGCTGTACACCGGAGGTGAGAGTTGATGCAGATGAGAGAATAGCAAGAGGTAGACCAGCTAGTGGGAAGGATTTTCCTGGGAAGGAACCGAGGGATCAGTTAAAGTGTGTTTGCTTTAATGCAAGGAGTATCAGAAATAAAAGTGATGAACTTAGAGCATGGATCAGTACCTGGTGCTATGATGTTGTGGCCATAACAGAGACATGGGTTTCTCAGGGGCAGGAATGGTTGCTGGATGTTCCAGGGTTTAGAGCATTTAAAAAGAATAGGGTGGGGGGAAAAAAGAGGAGGGGGTGTAGCACTACTAATCAGAGAGGGTACCACAGCTACAGAAGCTTCCACTGTCGAGGAAGATCTGCCTACTGAGTCAGTATGAGTGGAAATTAGGAACAGCAAGGGAGCAGTCACCTCATTAGGGGTTTACTACAGGCCCCCCAATAGCAGATTTTGGAAAAGAGTGGACGTAGTAGGGTTGTTGTAATGAGTGACTTTAACTTTCGCAATATTGATTGGAACCTCCTTCGAGCAGAAGATTTGAGTGGAGCTGTTTTTGTAAGGTGTGTTCAGGAGGGTTTCCTAACTCAGTATGTTGACAGGCCGACGAGGGGAGAGGCCATTCTAGACTTGGTGCTCAGAAGCGAGCCGGGGCAGGTATCAGATCTTGTGGTGGGACAGCATTTTGGTGATAGTGACCACAACTGCCTCACATTCTACATATCTATGGAGAAGGAGAGGATTAGGCAAAATGGGAGGATATTTAATTGGGGAAGAGGAAACTATGTTGCGATTAGACATGAGTTAGGAAACATGGATTGGGAGCAATTGTTCCATAGTAAAGGCACTATAGACATGTTGAGACTGTTTAAGGAACAGTTGTTGCCAGTGATGAATAAATATGTCCCTCTGAGACAGGCAAGAAGTGGTAAGATAAAGGAACCTTGGATGATGAGAGCGGTGGAGCTTCTCGTCAAAAGGAAAAAGGTAGCTTAACATAAGGTGGAGGAAGCTAGGGTCAAGCTCAGCTCTAGAGGATTACAGGCAGGTGAGGAAGGAGCTCAAAAATGGTCGGAGGAGAGCCAGGAGGTGGCATGAGAAAGGTTTGGCAGAACAGATTAGGGAGAACACAAAGGCATTTTACACTATGTGAGGAATAAGAGAATGGTCAAAGAAAGAGTAGGGTCCATCAGGGATAGCATAGGGAATTTGTGTGTGGAGTCTGAGAAGGTAGGGGAAGCCCTAAATGAGTTTTTTGTTTCAATCTTCACGAAAGAAACGAACTTTGTAATGAATGAAACCTTTGAAGAGCAGGTGTGCATGCTGGAATGGATAGAGATAGAGGAAGCTGATGTGCTGAAAATTTTGTCAAACATTAAGATTGACAAGTCGCCAGGCCCGGACCAGATTTGTCCTTGGCTGCTCTGGGAAACGAGAAATGCGATTGCTTCGGCACTTGCGAAGATCTTTGCATCCTCGCTCTCCGCTGGAGTCGTAACTGAGGACTGGAGAGAGGCAAATGTAATTCCTCTCTTCAAGAAAGGAAATAGGGAAATCCTCGGCAATTACAGACCAGTAAGTCTCACGTCTGTTGTCTGCAAGGTGTTAGAAAGGATTCTGAGGGATAGGATTTATAACCACCTGGAAGAGCACGGTTTGATTAAATGCAGTCAACGCGGCTTTGTGAGGGGCAGGTCATGCCTCACAAACCTTATCGAGTTCTTTGAGAATGTGACTAGAAAAGTTGATGAGGGTCGAGCTGTGGATGTGATGTATATGGACTTCAGCAAGGCATTTGATAAGGTTCCCCATGGTAGGCTCATACAGAAGGTCAGGAAGAATGGGATACAGAGGAACTTAGCTGCCTGGATACTGAATTGGCTGGCCAACAGAAGACAGCGAGTGGAAGTAGAAGGAAAATATTCTGCCTGGAAGTCAGTGGTGAGTGGTGTTCCACAGGCCTCTGTCCTTGGGCCTCTACAGTTTGTAATTTTTATTAATGACTTGGATGAGGGGATTGAAGGATGGGTCAGCAAGTTTGCAGACGACACAAAGGTTGGAGGTGTTGTTGACTGTATAGAGGACTGTTGTAGGCTGCAGCAGGACAATGACAGGATGCAGAGATGGGGTGAGAGGTGGCAGACAGAGTTCAACCTGGATAAGTGCGAGGTGATCCATTTTGGAAGGTCGAATTTGAAAGCTGAGTACAGGATTAAGGATAGGATTCTTGGCAGTGTGGAGGAACAAAGGGATCTTGATGTGCAGGTACATAGATCCCTTAAAATTGCCACCCAAGTGGATCGGGTTGTTAAGAAAGCACATGGTGTTTTGGCTTTCATTAACAGGAGGATTGAGTTTAAGAGTCGTGAGATTTTGTTGCAGCTCTATAAAAATTTGGTTAGACCACACTTGGAATACTGTGTCCAGTTCTGGTCACCCTATTATAGGAAATACGTGGATGCTTTGGAGAGGGTTCAGAGGGTTTACCAGGATGCTGCCTGGACTGGAGGGTTTATCTTATGAGGAGAGGTTGACTGAGCTTGGACTTTTTTTCATTGGAGAAAAGGAGGAGGAGAGGGAACCTAATTGAGCTATACAAGATAATGAGAGGCATAGATAAAAGTCGATAGCCAGAGACTATTTCCCAGGGCAGAAATGACTAACACGAGGGGTCATAATTTTAAGCTGGTTGGAGGAAAGTATAGAGGGGATGCCAGAGGTGGGTTCTTTACACAGAGAGATGTGAGAGCATTGAATGCGTTGCCAGCAGCTGTTGTGGAAAAAAGGTCATTGGGAACAGTTAAGAGACTACTGGACATGCATATGGTCACAGAAATTTGAGGGTGCATACATGAGGATCAGTAGTCAGCTCAACAACGTGGGCTGAAGGGCCTGTTCTGTGCTGTACTGTTCTATGTTCTATGCTCTATGTCGAATGCAGCATATGGCAGCAGAATAGTTGTTAGCCTGTTGACACAATGGCTCAGTGATTAGCACTGCTGCCTTAGCTCCAGGATCCCGGGTTCGATTGCAGCCTCAGGCGACTGCCTGTGTGAAGTTTGCACATTCTCCCTGTGTCTATGAGGGTTTCCTCTGGGTGTTCTTGTTTCCTCCCACAGTCCAAAGATGTGCAGGTTAGGTGGATTGGCCATGCTAAATTTCATCATAGTATACAGAGATGTGCATGCTAGGTGGATTAGCCATGGTAAATGTGTAGGATTATGGGGATAGGAGTGGGTGGGGTGAGTTGGCTGTGATGCTCTTCAGAGAGTCAGTGCAGACTCAAGTACTATAGGGATTTAGGAATATAGCATTTATTTTCTTCAGGTTCCACATACGTCATACGTCTTTCTCGTCACAAAGCAAACTACTTTAACAAAAATATAAATCAGAATCTACTGCAACCTGGTCATACTTGCAAAATCCAAAATTTCAATTGAGTAATTTCATGATTAGGTAGCACTTGCTGAACAATCCTGACACAACCGATATAACAAAATTAGCTGAGCTCATACATGGTTCATGTATGCTTGCTAGATATACATTCATGCAGAGGGACTCATGCTTTAAAAACAAATTAATGCATTTGAGCCTGATGTCCTTATTGAATTGCGTGGGAGTTGGGAGGAGGGTGTGTTGGTTGCTCCGGTTTACTGTTGCTTTTTCTATGGTAATGCCTCAGCTAAGCAGACTCAATTTGTCAACAAATCAGCACCCTTTTCTCCTGCAGCATAAATTGCCACCATCATTTGAAATTTGATCTTCTTCCATTGTACTAGCAAGTACAAGATGAATAGCTTCAGCACATGTCTTTCTATTGAGTAAGATTCTTTGCTTACCTTCATACTGTAAGTTCCATCACGGTTATATGTCACATCAATATTGACCTCTTTTTAGGATGGGGAGAAAATTAAAAGCAAAGAAACAAATGCAAGCATTATACATTGCAATGTTAAGGAGTTATAAACATAAGAAATACAAGCACAAGTAAGCTTGTCAGCTCTTTGCAGCTGCTCCACCATTGAATCGCATCAAGGCTGATCTTAAGTATCAACTCTCCCTTCCTGTGACCTTACCATATTAATATCCAAAGTCTTACCATCTAACATACTCAACAGCTTTGACATGTTTCAAATCTACACTCAAAGGCACAATTTTTGTTCCAGTTAAAATGCTAAATTTTTTAGGTGCTTGTTACATAATGCTTCATTATTTGTAGTTAGCTGTTTTGTTCAGTCTGTTCAGATGTTCACTTCATCTTCTCTCTGTAAATTATACTATAGTCTGATGAAAGACATATTTCACACCAGGTCTTTGTGTAATGGAACAATTTAGAAGTTATACATTATTTTACGATTGATCAGCTTAATATTAAATATTTAACACTTTAAAAAATGAATCACAAGTTTTCAGTGTGTGAACATGCAGGTTGTTCAGAAACGTTGGAAAGCAACATTGGCTGGCGGCAGGCCCACTACCATTTGACTTCTCCACAATGTGGAGGGTGCCAAAATCATGACAAGCTCAAGTTACTCTGCTAATCTGCAGGCCACACCAAATGAAGTTGCATGAGCAGTTGGGTGAGACTGGGGAGCATTTTTTTTTAAGAAGTTCATAAAACAATGAAAAGAAAGTGGGCAGGGACTATCTTCTGGGGGTGTTTGCTGCACCTCAGAGGCACATCTATCCGAAGATAGAATCCCACCCTTCTTTCCATCTGCCTGCTCTGAAAATCCAACATCTATTGTGCCACCTCCCTAGACTTTCTAAACCTGCCCTGATTCAATAAAATTGGTCATGAGTTCCATGGTACTAGCTCCTAGTGAGGGGTGGGAAATCCCACAGTTAGGCAACATATCCCACCTACATCACGTTATCGTTGAAAGGCAAGCTTGTTTCTAGTCTGTTGGCTCACTGCCAACTTCCTTTCTAGGGGGTGAGACCCTGGTGGTATTTAAAAGGGACCTAAGAGGCAACCTTTTCATGCAGAAAGTGGTACATATATGGAATGATCTGCCAGAGAAAGTGATGGAGACTGGTACAATTATAAAATTTAAAGAGCATCTGGATAGGTATACGACTAGGAAGAGTTTAGAGAAATGGGCCAAATGCTAGCAAATGGGACAAGCTTAATTTAGGATATCTGATTGGAGCAGACAAGTTGGACTGAAGGATATGTCTCCATGCTGTACAGCTCTATAAATCTGGCATTGTACCTTATTTCGACTAGTATTTTTTGTTGTGAATTCTACAATTAAGGTTGTTATTATTGATGGGACTGTATTTGAGTTTTAAAGGTTTGTCTTATAAGTGTTAAACATTTATACAGTCTATACCATTAAAGCCTCAGAAGACAATTTCTTTTAAAACAAAGAAATAGGAATTGCAATGGGAGTTCTTTTGAAAAGTGGAAGGCAAAAAGTTGTAAGCAAATGACTTTAGAAAAGGTTTGGAATAATTATGGAATATGATGAAAATTAATAATTCAAAAACCCACTTAGAGAACAGGTGAAAAAAATTGCAGACAGTTTTTAATTTCTTCAAGTGAAATTATGTTATTACAGGTTATTATTATAGGATTAAATCTATAAACAAAGCTATTTTTGATGTTTGAGACGTCTTATTACTACAAACTACTACCTTATTATTTGTCAGTGTGCATCGCTTGGGAGTAATATAATTTGAAACTTATTAGCATGAGCAACAACACAAGAGCTAAGATTACAACTATGTTGTATTAGCGACATAATACCTACTGTTCTGCCCATCAAGCAACACAAGATTCCTGCTGTACAGAATATTCAATCGTCTCCCACTATTGTTTGCAAATGGTGAAAATGGATCTGAAAAAGTAATTTTAAAATGATTACATGCAAGTATATCAGTGTTTTTAAAATGTCAGAGTATACGTAGGTCACAAGGAGGTCTTACCATGTGAAAATGCCTTAAACTTGTCAGTCTGAATTCTTTCATGCAGTATTAAAGCAAGTGCTGCCTGGCACAGGACATCTTTACTAGTTGCTTTCTTTGTTGGGAACAGTGCATCATAGTGTTGAGGGATAAAGTCTGTGTGCACATTTCCAGCTTCAAATTCAGGATGAGCAGCAAGGCAGAGTAAGAAATCTATGTTGGTATTTAAGCCTACAATCTGTCATAACACAAAAACGATCAATTATGTGCAATAAAGGTAAAATAATCCAGATGTTGGAAATCTGAAACAAACACAGAGAATGTTAGAGAAACTCATCAGGTCTGTGGAGAGAGAAAATAGATCCAATGTTTTAAGTCCATTGTGACTCTCAAACTTCAAATTTGACAATAGTATATTAACAGGGTTTCCTGATTAAGGGCTTTTGCCTGAAACGTTGATTCTTCCTGCTCTTGGGATGCTGCCTGACCTGCTGTGCTTTTCCAGCACCACTGTAATCTTGACTATTAACAGGGAAAGGTGAGTGACAAAAGTTATATAACAGTTCTCTTCAGTCAAAATGGAAATTATATTTCTGATCAAAGCTACAAGATGAAAAGCAACATTAAGACAAAAACGAAGGAAAACATCACTTTGATCTGTACCGTCAGATATTGATCTAGAAGTTTAATGCTGGTCCCATTTATCAAATTTTCCATGAAATGGTTTGTTTTTCCCTTTGTACTTATTTACTTTAAGTCAAATTCATTAGATCTAGAAAATCCATATTCTGTGTTTGATCGGGATCTTTTGGGGAGATCCAAGATGGTGGCAATCTAGTTGGCTCTACCCAGAAACCCAGACGAAGTGTGCATTCACCTGCCTTTTTGACCCATTATGGTGTAAATTGCCGATTTTAGACAGCTAGAACGGGTTTGGTACATTTTGGCGCAGCCGTTTGAGCGCCAGCGTTTTGGCACGGCTGTTTGGGCGCCAAACCTATTTGGTGCCAACCCATTTGGCGACAGACATCTTGGTGCTAAGAACATTTCTTTATTTGTAAATCTGTCTGTATGGACAGCTTTAGTGTAACAAAATGTAATGCTTTTATTTTTCAATAAAATTACAGACTTAAAACTTTTTAAAGTTCTACCTTTGAATGATGATGAATCAATCAACATTTTTTTCCTAACGCCAAAATGTCCGTAGCCAAATGGGCTGGCGCACAAACGGCCGTGCCAAAATGCCAGCGCCCAAACGGCTGTGCCCAATCGTCCTATTCCGGCTAGAACTGTTATTTATTAGTTTCAGTGCTTTTTTTAAAGAAATGAAAATGACTAAGGGAAAAGGAATGCAACAAGCAGGGTATGCCCCTGCAGTATCAGACATACCCATGACCGTGGTGTCAGCCTCCATGAACGCCTCTGGGGACTAAACTGTGCAGCACAGCCTGGTCTCGAAGTTTGTGAAACTCGGAGAGAAGATCAATTCAGCAACGGAGGAGATCCAGACCAGGCTGGAACCAAGCTCAGCCAAGCTGCAGAAGCATGACCAGGAGATCTAGCAGCGTAGAGGTGGAGCAGTGGGCCGTGACTTCCGAAACCGCGGTGGAATCTTCGAAGGACGGGGACAGGCCCTGGATGGCAGGTACATGCCTTAATTGAACAAGTCAACGACCTCAAAAATTTAGTTTAGATTAGAGTGGTGCTGAAAAAGCACAGCAGTTCAGGCAGCATCAGAGGAGCAGTAAAATCGACGTTTCGGGCAAAAGCCCTTCATCAGGAATACAGGCAGAGAGCCTGAAGTGTGGAAAGATAAATGAGAGGAGGGTGGGGGTGGGGAGAAAGTAGCATAGAGTACAATAGGTGAGTAGGGGAGGGGATAAAGGTGAGAGGTTGAAAGGAGGGTGGAGTGGAAAGGAAGATAGGCAGGTAAGACAAGTCACAGGGACTGTGCTGAGCTGGAAGTTTGGAGCTGGGGTGAGGTGGGGGAAGGGGAAATGAGGAAACTGGTGAAGTCCACATTGATGCCCTGGAGTTGAAGTGTTCAGAGGCGGAAGATGAGGCGTTCTTCCTCCAGGCGTCGGTTGGTGAGGGAGCGGCGGTGAAGGATGTCCAGAACCTCCATATCTTCGGCTGAGTGGGAGGGGGAGTTGAAATGTTGGGCCACAGGGCAGTGTGGTTGATTGGTGCAGTTGTCCCAGAGATGTCCCGTAAAGTGCTCTGCTAGGAGGCTTCCAGTCTTCCCAATGTAGAGGAGACCGCATCGGGAGCAACGGATACAATAAATGATATTGGTGGATGTGCAGGTAAAACTTTGATGGATGTGGAAGGCTCCTTTGGGGCCTTGGATGGAGGTGAGGGGAGGAGGTGCGGGCGCAGGTTTTGCAATTCCTGCGGTGCTAGGATGGGAGGGTGGGTTGTAGGGAGACATGGACTTGACCAGGTAGTCACGAAGGGAACAGTCTTTGCGGAAGGCGGAAAGGGGTGGGGAGAGAAATATATCCCTGGTGGTATGGTCCATTTGGAGGTGGTGGAAATGTCGGCAGATGAGTTGGTTTATGTGAGGGTTGGTAGGCTGAAAGGTGAGCATCAGGGAGGTTCTGTCCTTGTAACGGTTAGAGGGGTGGGGTCTGAGGTGCGGGATGTGGACGAGATGCGTTGGAGGGCATTTTTAACCAAGTGGGAAGGGAAATTGCAGTCCCTAAAGAAGGATTTTACTGCTCCTCGGATGCTGCCTGAACTGCTGTGCTTTTCCAGCACCACTCTAATCTAAACCCTGGTTTCCAGCATCTGCAGTCATTGTTGTTACCGACCTCGAAAATTGAGGCCGTCGGAGGAATATCTGCTTGATCAGGCTACCAGAGCGGGAATAGGGAGGCCAGCTGATCAGCTTCTTGGAGCAATGGCTCCCACAGGTTTTGAAGCAGGACATCAGGGTGAACCGGGTGCAGGATGAGTAGGCCCATCGGGTCACAGTGCGCAGGCCCAGATCGGACCAGCGCTCCCAGCCGATCCTAATGTGCCTCCAGCATTATCGATACAAGCAAATGGTGCTGGAAGTTTCTCGAACACTGGGGAAGGATCCACAAGCTCTGATTTATAAAGGATGAAGAATCATGTTCTTTCAAGACTTTCTGCAGCCGTGATCAGTAAGAGGAAGGCCTTTGATGAGGTAAAACGGAGGCTTTGAATATTCAGTACTCTGATAGATATCCAGCAATATTAAGTTTCAGCCACGGAGGGTCTGCGTTTAATTTTTGACTCATCGGAAAAGGCAAAGGACATCCTGGATGACTTAAAATAGACTGGCTCAAAAAATATGGACAATCGTGTTCACTGTGTTTTTTCTGTAGTTTGCCTGGTTTGTCTCCTTAATATATGGGGGTCTTCTTTATTTCCCCCCTCTCTACTCTCCCTTCTTTCTCCCCTCCTGTTATCCTTTGTTTTTCTATCATTTCCCTTTTTGTTTCTCTTTTTTAGAACAGGGGGTGGGTTTCCTTTATTTTTACCAAGGCTGCCTAGGGTCAAAGTATGGATGGGATGGGTTGAATGCCCACTTTTAATTTTCTTGTTGCAAGATACATGTGATTTTTATATGCTTTGTTTTGTCTGGCTTTGGGGCATGGCTTCAGCTAGAAAGAGCCACGGAAGGGTTAGTGGGTGGTATCAGCGCCCCCTGTGGGCAAGGGGGAAAGTCTTTTATCTGTGTTATATGTTGGGTCATTGTAGAAATAGTTGTTAGAAGTTTTGATTTGGTAGTTTTTAACATTTTTTAGATTAGACTTACAGTGTGGAAACAGGCCCTTCGGCCCAACAAGTCCACACCGACCCGCCGAAGCGAAACCCACCCATACCCCTACATTACCCCTTACCTAACACTACGGGCAATTTAGCATGGCCAATTCACCTGACCCGCACATCTTTGGACTGTGGGAGGAAACCGGAGCACCCGGAGGAAACCCACGCAGACACGGGGAGAACGTGCAAACTCCACACAGTCAGTCGCCTGAGTCGGGAATTGAACCCGGGTCTTCAGGCGCTGTGAGGCAGCAGTGCTAACCACTGTGCCACCGTGCCGCCCACAAGTAGTTGTATTTTCAAGTTTATATGAACCGTTTACTGTTTTCACTTGGTACACTATAAATGGGGTTCTTCTTCCCAGGGCTGAAGCATGGGTTGCTTCAGACGGTTATGGCTAGCCGCTCGTTTAAACGGTGCACCTGGAACATTAAGGGGAGTAATTCACCGATTAAGAGAAAAAAGATCTAGATCCTTTGTTGTAGTATAATTAAAAATTATGCGGAGATAGAGGGGAAGAGTGAGACTGAAAAGTAAAATTTTTTGCACATTTATTCATTTCTACTCTATATTTAGACATATTGTCGTGTCGCTATAGTTTTTAAAGTTTATTTTCTTTTCTTTGCTAAACCAATTGGAGCCACATAAAGAGCCACATCAAACGTTATTGAAGAATTTAACATGGTGTAAGATATTGGCATGGTTAAAAGAATGGCTGGCTAACAGAAAGCAGAGAGTAGGAATAACTGGGTCTTTTTTAGGTTGGCAGGATGTCATAAGTGGTGTGCTACCACAGGGATTGATTTTGGGGCCTCAACTTTTTACAATTTATATAAATGGGTTGGATGAAGGGATCAAAGATATAGTTGCTTAATTTGCTGATGACACAAAAATAGGTAGAAAAGTGAGTTATGAAGAGGTCACAAGGAGCCTGCAAACAGACATAGACAGGCTAAATGAATAGGCAAGAATCTGGTAAATGGAGTACAATGTGGGTAAGTGTGAAAATGTCCATTCTGGTAGAAGAATAAAAAAGAAGCATATTATCTATGTGGTTGCCAAATGTGGAGATGCAGAGAGATCTGGATTTCCAGTGTATGAATCATAGAAGGTTAGTATGCAGGCAGGCACAACAAATAATCAAGAAAGCTAATAGAATGTTATCTTTATGCAAGATGAATCAAATGCAAGAGTAGGTTGTGCTTCAGTCATATAGGACATTGGTGAGACGGCATCCTGTGTACAGTGTACCATACTGATCACTGTACTTGGGAGATGATGTTACTGTGTTGGAAGCAGTTCAGAGAAGGCTTATTAGACTGATACCTGGAAATCAGCAGATTGCATTATGAGGAAAGGCTAGACAAGCTGGGTCTGCATCCTCTGGAGTTTAGAAGAGTCAGTGGTGACTTGATTGAAACATCCAAGATCCTGGTGACAGTTAACTGAGTGGATGTTGAAAAGAAGTTTCTTGTCGGAGATCTAGAACAAGGGGTTATTGTTTAAAAATGAGGGGGCGCAATTTAAAACAGAGAGAAGGAAATTTCTTTTTCTCTCAAAAGGCTGACATTTCCTTGGAATTCCCTTCCTTAAAAGGCAGTGAATGTAGAATCTTTAAATACCTTTAAGGCAGTTACAGAAATTCTTGATTTGCAAGAGAATGAAATTTACTGAGATATGTAGGACTGTAGATGTTAAAATCAGATCATCCATGAACATATTGAATGACAGAGCAGGCTGAAATACTATGTGGCTTACTTTTGTTCCTTTATCATATGCTTAAGACCATAAGACATAGGAGTGGAAGTAAGGCCATTTGGCCCATCGAATCCACTCCGCCATTCAATCATGGCTGATGGGCATTTCAACTCCACTTACCCGCATTCTCCCCGTAGCCCTTAATTCCTTGTGACATCAAGAATTTATCAATCTCTGCCTTGAAGACATTTAGCATCCCGGCCTCCACTGCACTCTGCGGCAATGAATTCCACATGCCCACCACTCTCTGGCTGAAGAAATGTCTCCGCATTTCTGTTCTGAATTGACCCCCTCTAATTCTCAGGCTGTGTCCACGGATCCTAGTCTCCTCGACTAACGGAAACAATTTCTTAGCATCCACCCTTTCTAAGCCATGTAATATCTTGTAAGTTTCTATTAGATCTCCGCTTAATCTTCTAAACTCCAATGAATACAATCCCAGGATCCTCAGCCATTGCTCGTATGTTAGACCTACCATTCCAGGGATCATCCGTGTGAATCTCCGCTGGACATGCTCAAATGCCAGTATGTCCTTCCTGAGGTGTGGGGACCAAAACTGAACACAGTGCTCCCAATGGGGCCTAACCAGAACTTTATACAGTCTCAGTAGCACAATGGTGCTTTTATATTTCAACCCTCTTGAAATAAATGACAACATTGCATTTGCTTTCTTAATCACAGACTTAATCAACTTGCATGTTTACCTTTAGAGAATCCTCGGCTAGCACTCCCAGATCCCTTTGTACTTTGGCTTTACGAATTTTCTCACCGTTTAGAAAGTAGTCCATGCTTGCATGCTTTTTTCCAAAGTGCAAGACCTCGCATGTGCTCACATTGAATTCCATCAGCCACTTCCTGGACCACTCTCCCAAACTGTCTAGATCCTTCTGCAGCCTCCCCACTTCCTCAGTACTACCTGCCTGTCCATCTAACTTTGTATCATCGGCAAACTTCGCTAGAATGCCCCCAGTCCTTTCATCCAGATCTTTAATATATAACGTGAACAGCTGTGGCCCCAACACTGAACCCTGCGGGACACCGTTTGTCACCGGCTGCCATTCCGAAAAAGAACCTTTTATCCCAACTCTCTGCCTTCTGTCAGACAGCCAATCCTCAATCCATGCCAGTAGCTCACCTCGAACACCATGGGTCCTCACTTTGCTCAGCAGCCTCCCGTGGGGCACCTTATCAAAGGCCTTTTGGAAGTCTAGATAGACCACATCCACTGGGTTTCCCTGGTCTAACCTACTTGTCACCTCTTCAAAGAATTCTAACAGGTTTGTCAGGAACAACCTCCCCTTACTAAATCCACGTTGACTTGTTCTAATCTGACTGTGCTCTTCCAAGAATTTAGAAACCTCATCCTTAATGATGGATTCTAGACTTTTACCAACAACCGAGGTTAGGCTAATTGGCCTATAATTTTCCATCTTTTGTCTTGATCCTTTCTTGAACAAGGGGGTTACAACAGCGATCTTCCAATCATCCAGGACTTTCCCTGACTCCAGTGACTTTTGAAAGATTTCCTCAGCCACCTCTCTCAGAACTCTAGGATGTATCCCATTGGGACCAGGACATTTATCAATTTTAAGACCTTTGAGCTTTTCTAGTACTTTCTCTTTTGGAATGGCAACCATACTCAACTCAGCCCCCTGACTCCCTTTAATTGTTGGGCTCAGTATTTGTAAATAAGTAATATGAGTAGAGATCATACCTTAACAGAGTTCCATTATCAAATGGGAAGAGAGCAAATCATAATCTAGTGTAATAAATTACTGTCGAAAAGTGTGATGCTGCAAAAGCACAGCAGGTCAGGCAGCATTCAAACAGCAGAAGAGTTGACTTTTTGGGCATAAACCCTTCATCAGGGAAGTTATGAAGGGGTTATGCCCAAACCATCGACACTCCTGCTCTTCGCTTGCTGCCTGACCTTCTGTGCTTTCCCAGCACCACACTTATTGACTGACTCTCCAGCATCACTTTCTTCAGTAATAAATCACTGTCAATGAGATACATTTATCTGCATCCCACTTTAGTCTTAAGCCTATTCTGAACACTATTAAAATCCCAAAGTGAACAAGTTTTATGATTACTGTATTTACCTTCCTGTGGATATATATTAAAATGCATCAGCTATATAACCTTCATACAATTATGTGATTTATTTCAGCAAGCATTGATCATCAGGTACTGAATCTAATTTTTAGAAATACAAATTGTTTGCATACTTACATTGTACTGATGCAAGCAATATTTTAATCTATTTAGTGCCACTGTACGGTCATCGCCCCAAACCACCAGCTTGGCAATCATTGGATCATAGTGTACAGAGACTTCGTCACCTGAAAAGAAAATGAATATCCACTTGTATGGAAAAAAAGACATTTACTTAAAATGTAATTAAAATGGTAATGCCTGGCATAACTTCAATACCTTGCTTGACTCCAGTTTCAATTCTTGTAAAAGCATTTGGTACAGGTGTTGACAGATGGATTAAAGGCCCGGCACCTGGCATAAAGTTATTACTTGGATCTTCTGCATAAATTCTTGCTTCAAATGCATGACCTTTGACGGAGAGTTCTTTCTGTGTCACAGGAAGTTCCTCTCCAGCTGCAACCTGACATTTGATGAAAAAATATCAATTCGTTTTCAATCCTCAACAGGATTTGTAATTGTTCTACTTATAGAACATCTATTTTATTCAAATTAATTAAAATACATTGGACCAGATCATGTTTCTGTGTGATTTCATGCACACACTAAAGATCAACCATGGCATAACAGAATTAATTCTTTATTCTGATTTCTTCCACTCATTAATGATCCTTCAAGGAGACAGTAGCATTGTAGTATAGTACTGATTAGCAATGGAGAAAGTGAGGTCTGCAGATGCTGGAGTATCAGAGCTGAAAATGTGTTGCTAGAAAAGCGCAGCAGATCAGGCAGCATCCAAGGAACAGGAAATTCGATGTGAAGGACTCATGCCCGAAACGTCGAATATCCTGTTCCTTGGATGCTGCCTGACCTGCTGCGCTTTTCCAGCAACACATTTTCAGCTACTGATTAGCAATCTAAAGCTCATGGATTCAAATTAATGACAAGTTGTGGATTCCAAATAATAAATGAGATATTTTGGGAAAGCTGTGAAGAAAGGTCACCGTCACCTTCCCAGAAACAGATGATAGTTAATCATGAAAGACCACCAGGGCTCTCGTAACTGTTGTGATTGATTATTACTCATTCTTACATAAAGCTATCTCTTTGAATACCAGTTCAAAATTTTTACCTAATGTTTAAGATACCTTCCCTAAGATCCAAGACTCTCAAATTCCATTTCTGCTCCAAAGTTAGTACATTAAATTTGATAATATATTAAACAGGGTCAATTCAAATTGGTGGCATAGAGAACAATTCAAAAGTACAGGCTTTATCCCAGAGGTTACATAAGCTGTGAGATAAACCTACTTTTTCAGTAAAAAAACTGAAAGAACTGCAGATGCCATAAGTCAGAAACAAAAAGAGAAATTGCTAGAAAAGCTCAGCAGGCCTGGCAGCATTTGTAGACAGAAATCAGAGTTAACGTTTTGGGTTGAAGGATCACACAGAACTAAACAATCTACTCTTCCTTAACAGTTACTGTAACATCCTCTACCAAAATGTCTCCTGACGCATGCTGCACTTAGCTACACTTCACACTTTTAGCAGCCCTATCTGTCACCCCACTAGCATGTTTGAAGGCATGGGGTCTTACATAACATGTGGCCTGTCTGCCATCTTGCTATCCACTCATTCAGATGTAGAAGAGCCATATCATACACAAAACATTAATTCTGTTTCTCCCTCCACAGATGGTGGCAGACCTGCTGAGATTCTCCAACATCCTTTATTCTGGTCACTCACATTGCCTGGCATCTCTCAACTCCATCCCAAATGGGGATGGAAGTCTCACCCTGAAACAATGAAGGTTCTTCCCAATATAAAATAACTGTACTTGAGGATTCTTGTGCTGTATTAGCCAAGAGTCCCAGGTTTGTCCCACCTGCTCCCGTGGTGTGTAATAATATCTCTGCACGGGTTAATTAGAAAATATATAATGTCGCTGTGTTGAATTTCAAGTGGACAATCTTGTAATGGACGTTTCATTGGTGGAGGATAGGGGCAAGTGATTACAAGGATTATATTCCCAGTTAAATCCAACTCAAGTTTTCCAAGATGTTGCGACGTCTTCAACCATGCAACATCACCATGCTCACTGCTAATCAAATGTTATATAGAGATTCGTGCATTATAAAGATATGGAAATAACAGTAAAATACAGAGGAACATTGATTATCTGAACAACACTGACGAGGAGTATTTTGTTTGATTAGATTAGATTAGACTACTTACAGTATGGAAACAGGCCCTTCGGCCCAACAAGTCTACACCGACCCGCCGAAGCGCAAACCACCCATACCCCTACATTTACCCCTTACTTAACACTACGGGCAATTTAGCATGGCCAATTCACCTGATCCGCACATCTTTGGACTGTGAGAGGAAACCAGAGCACCCGGAGGAAACTCACGCAGTCACGGGGAGAACGTGCAAACTCCACACAGTCAGTCACCTGAGTCGGGAATTGAACCCTGGTCTCAGGCGCTGTAAGGCAGCAGTGCTAACCACTGTGCCAACGTGCCACCCGTGCCGTTTGGATAATTGAATGCCAGATAATACAGTTTAGCTAAGCATTGGGGCCTTGCGATCTCGTCCGGATAATCCAAAATTCGGATAATCGAATGCGGAATAATCAAGGTTCTTCTGTAGTAGAGAGTGGAAACCTTTAGATATTTTTTAACCTTTTCTGGTATATGAATAAAACTGTAGTTTGAGTCCAAACATTTAGCTACTTTCCATCAGTTTTATGAAAGTTGTGACTTAAAGGTTTAAGCCTAATAGAACATAAACTATGAGAAACAACTATTTTCACCCACCCGAAGTTGCCATTCAACAAGATCAGTTCCTGTTATCATCTCAGTGACTGGGTGCTCCACTTGTAATCTTGTGTTCATTTCCATGAAATAAAAATTATGCTGAGAGTCCATGATAAATTCTACTGTCCCTGAAAACCAAGACATATTGTGAATCCATGACTTTTCATCACAACTCAATATTCGATTAGGCAAATTGTTTATCACTCTATTTGGCACAATATGTCATAAAACAACTCATCTGCAAAAGTCAAAGTTACATTGAAATTGTGTTTAGGTTCATATTCACATCCAAATAGCAGCAATCTCTTTTGTGCGAGTACAAAATGTCTCTTTTTAAAATGTTCAAGATAAATAGATTTAACATTATGTGAAAAATGTCAAAGTGAGGGAACTACTAATTAGACAGATAATTATGATGCTTAGTTTTAAAATGTAACTTAGAGACACTTGCGAATTAAATTAGATAACTAGTTAGAATACAATCATAACACACAATGTCAAAGGATATAGGGAGAAAGCAGGAACTAGGTACTGAGTTAAATGATCAGCTAGGATCATACTGAATAGCAGACCAAGCTCAAAGGCTGAATGGCCTATTCCTATAACCTATGTTTCTAAATTAAAGTTGAAATTGAAAAGTATTGGTACATAATACTTAAGTAGAAACAGAAAGAAATTAAAGTTTCAATTTGTTCAAAATGTATCAATCCTGCTTATGAATATGTGCAGGTGCATCGAAGAGTATCTCTATGGACAATAGCAACTTCAGTCATCCATTATATAAATGAAATTGACAAATGCAGGAGTATATGGAGAAGTCCTTAAATTAAGTGTTTGGAAAGAAAAAGTAAGTAAAATCTGTCTGACTGGGACTTATCTTTTAGTTTAGTAGCATTGCCTTTTGAGGAAAGGATATCTCACTGACTGCATGATATTGTTACATACATGCAGTAGACCTAGGCCAAAGTTTTAATGGGACCTATCCAAAAAGTATGAGGTAGTGCGAATATTTGGCATGGTACATGATTTCTCAGGATATTATGGTTTATCCAGGCGCAGCACATGAAATGACACTGTGTAGCTACTTTACAAGTCATGCAAACATCTGGTACATTCATAAGATGATATTGGATGATGAGGCTATGATCTAAAACATGTTGGTTCAAATGATAGCAAAGACATTTTTGAGCTCACATTGTTATCAACAATTTCATTTTCCATTTTATGTAAACCTAACTGTGAAGCCAATGAAGGTCATCATATTCAAATATTAAATACAGCAGAAGAAGGTTCAATTTCCAGAGCTATTGCTGCTACTTTTGAAACGGGAAGGGGAGGGGAATCAAGAGTTGGAAGATAAATTTAGACGTTCTTCACAATTTCAGTGTATTCCTTCAAAATACAAATGTATTGCAACATGCTATAATCAGCATAGATTTATCACCAGAAGTTGTATAGTTCTGTTTCAAATAGCAATAAGCAATGATAAACAGGAATTACAGAAGTGGAAATAACATACATTATATAATAGTTTCAATACAAATCAATGCATTATGTTGATGGGACTTCCTTTCTTTAACCTGAGAAATAAAGGTAGGAGCAGGCAACTGTGCATAACACCATATTTTTTGTTTTGCAAAGAGCAAAGGAGAACAAGACATTAGGAATTGATGACTAAATGACATCTAAAAATAATGAAAGCTTTAAAAAGCCTGTGATTCTAAAAGAAATGAATGCCTGAGGGATAAAGGGTTTTAGTTTTGCAGTTTTGGGGAAGGATAAGTTAGAGGAGAAGCACATGTTTCGAATTGCAATTTCGCCAAACTAGAGAGATCCAAGGTACAAAAATTTATATATGGAGTTTCTCCTATCAACCTGATGTACAAAATGCAAGTGACACAACAACAACTTGCATTTCTATAGTGCATTTACGTAGAAGAATATCTCATGTTAACAAAATCTGACACTGAGCCACATCAGGAGAGATCAGGATATGTTATCAAAAACCTGGCTAAAGAATCATAGAACTCTTACAATGTGGAAACAGGCCATCTGGCCCAATAAGTCCACACCAACCCTCTGAACAGTCAATTACCCAGACCCATTACCCAACTCTATATTTACCCCTGACTAATGCACCTAACCCACACAACACTAGGGGCAATTTTAGCATGGCCAATTTAACTTACCTGCACATCTTTGGATTGCGGGAAGAAACTAGAGCACCTGGAGGAAACCCAAACAAACACTGGGAGAATGTGCAAATTCAACACAGTCTCCCAAGGCTGGAATCAAACCTGGGTCCTGGGCACTGTGAGGCAGCAGTGCTAACCACCGAGCCCCCATGCCATCCCAAAGAATCAGGTTTTAAAGGGATGTCTCAAAGCACAGATTTAAGGAGTCAAATCCAAAATCCCAGTTCTGAGGAAGGGTCACTGGACCCAAAACAAACTCTGGTTTCTCTCCACAGATTCTGCCAGGCCTGCTGAGCTTTTCCAGCATTTTCTGTTTTTGTTTCCAAAATTTGCTGTCGAGACAGCTGAAGGAACTGTTCCTAATGTAAAGCACTAGAAATTGGGGATCTGGAGATCAGAATTGGTGAAGAACAGAGATACTAAGATTTATAGGAGGGGAAGAGTTAACAGAGGTAGACAAGTGCAACCATGGAGGGACTGGTAGCCAGTAATGAAATTTTATATTCAAGATATTGGCTCCCATTGACTACATTGTCAAGCAACGTAGGCCGCCAAACATAAGTGATTGGAACATGGATCAACTTAAGAATCGGACAACAGAGTTTTCGTTAAAGTCAAGTTTACAAAGGGTGTAAGTTGGGAAATTAGCCAGAAGAAGAGTACAGTCTGGAAGCAACAAAAACACGGTTGAGATTTCAGCTTTTCAGAAGTTGTTGCGAAAATTGACAATGTAATGGAAGTGAAAGTAGGCAATCTTGGAAATGGAGAGAATGTCACAAGGTCACGGGTGGCACGGTGGCTCAGTGGTTAGCACTGTTGCCTCACAGCACCAGGAACCCAGGTTCGAATCCCACTCAGGCAATTGTCTGTCTAGGGTTTAGACACTGGGAGAATGTCCAAATGTGGGTTTCTTAATGTTCTGGTTTTCTCCCTTAGTCCAAAGATGTGCAGGTCAGGTGAATTGGCCATGCTAAATTTCCCATGGTGTTAGGTGCATCAATCAGGGTTAGTATAGGGTAGGGGAATGGGTCTGAAGGGTCGGGTGGACTTGTTGGGCCAAAGGGCCTGTTTCCATGTTGTAGGGAATCTAATCTAGTCAGTATGGGTATCTGGACATTATTTGATCTTTTCTAATATTGGAAAACCTGAGGAACAAAGTATACTGAAGGACAAAAACACAATACCACAGAATGCTGTAATACAGATTGTCCTCCTGCCACATAGATCCCTTCACCTTATTGCACTCTCTCTCACCCTGATCATTTCTCCATAAGAGCCATAATCTCCACTCCCTTAAGTCCAAGGAGAGTGGATTTGAACATTCATTCGAACAATAGGTTTAGCCATTCATGGCCACATCTTGCTGCATCACAAAGCACTGATAGTTGCTGCTATTCCTTTATCAAAAATGCTCAATATTCCAAGACCATCCAGGAATACAAAAATAATATCCAGCTTCTCTTTTACTATTACAAACTACCTTCTTAAACCCTCTCCTCAGACTCTTCATCCTCATTCTCTAACGTAAAGTAAGAGATATTTTGGACTTCTTTGTCATCTGAAGAGCTGCTCCTGCAACTTCCGTTTTCCTACAACATAGAGTCATAGAGATGTACAGCATGGAAACAGACCCTTCGGTCCAACCCGTCCATGCCGACCAGATATCCCAACCCAATCTAGTCCCACCTGCCAGCACCCGGCCCATATCCCTCCAAACCCTTCCTATTCAAATATCCATCCGTCAACTTTTTAAAAGTTCCCTCTGTCCTAGCTCTGTACCTGCATCTTACAAAGGAATATAGGACTTAAAAGCAAGGGTACAGAAGCACAGTAGGTCTGGCAGCATCCGAGAAGCAGGAAACTCAATGTTTCCTGATGAAGGTCTCCTGCCCAAAACATTGATTTTCCTGCTCCTTGAATGCTGCCTGACCTGTTTGCTTTTCTAGCACCACTGTAATCTAGACTCTAATCTCCAGCATCTGCAGTCCTCACTTTCGCCTTAAGAGCAAGGGTAGGTCATTTGTCCTTTTGAGCTTGCTCCAATATTCAATCAGATCATGGCTTATACAGTTCTTGCCCAGACTCCACATACACCATACCCTTGACTCCCGGACCTATCAAAAATCTAACTTTGCTTTGAATAAAGTCAATGATCCAGTTTCCATGATTTTCTAAGAAAGGGAATGCCATACACTAAGAACCACCAAAGAAAAAGTTTCTCCCTATCTCTCTTAAAATGGAGATCTCTTCTTATTTGTGTCCCTGGTTCTGGTTCCAGTTTCTCTTCTCTCTCTCTCGTCATGCTGTCAATTAATTCACTCATAAGTCTCCCGGCCTACTTCCTCAGACCTAACGCTAATAAACCACTGACCATCCAACTACAATTTCAAGCTACCTTCACCTCAAAAAAAACCTACAACTGACCCCTCGATTCTTGAAAATAAGATTTAATCTTGAACTTTCCTCTTAATATTGAACATGCTGTTGCTTCCCAAACTATGCCCAATTTTTCCGACCTCCAGTTAGGTTATTGTCCAGATACAGTAATTGGTTCTGATATAACACAACAGTTCGGTTCTCATGTGATTGCACATCATAAGAAAATCGTGCAATAGTTGAAATCATGTTATAGCCAATACAGGTAAGAAAGGTTAACAGTCTAAAAATAATGTCGAAGTTCTTCAATCGCATTAAAGCCAATTCACATTGAACAAATGCACGTTATAGCAGAACCGACTGTACTCAAGTCATTTATCAAAGTCACAATTTCCATCCCATCTGAATATAACCAATGTAAATTATCTCTACTCATCTGTCTTGACCTCCCCATAATATCTGAGGCTGCTGACTACAACATCCTCCTCCAAAGCCTCTCATCTAGCTGGAAGGGAATGCAATCTCCTGATCTTATTCCTAACTATCCAGCAGTAGCCACAGAATTATTTGTAATGGTTTCTCTTCTTACTGCTGCATCATTATCACCTGTGATTCCCAATAATATATCCTTGGCTCCCTTCTAGTTTTTTGTTCATGTGCCATTAATAGACATCTTCTGAGAGCACATCAGGTTCCACATGTTCATTGACTACATTCAGCCCCACCTCACCATCCCCCTTCAACCACTCCATTCTGCCTAATAACGGCATACTGACTGTCCACCATCCGGCACTGAATAAGGTTAACTTTTTTAAAAATTAAGTGCAGTCCTGCAAATGATTGGATAGACTATACTTGCTGAGTATTGTGTGCAGTTTTAGCCTCATGATCTGAGGAAGGAGATTTTAGCTATGGAGGGAGCGTAACAAAGGTTTACCAGACCGATTCTTTGAATGGCAAGACTGACATACGAAGAGAGAATAAATCGTTAGGACTATAGAAGAAGAGGATAGGGGAATGCAGATGAAGTGGAAGTAAGTGGATTAGTTTAGAATGGCATCATGGTCAGTCCCACTCCCTTTCCAACATCATAAACCTTGACCTTACACCTCGGCTTCTGTCTGGGCAGCCTACAGTCTGAAGGACTCAACATTGAGTTCTCCAATTTCAAATAACCTCCCTTCCCATCCCCCGACTCCCTTCCCAGCTTCCACCTCCATCCCCACATCTCCTCAGTATCGGGATACATTCATCCCATTGACGAACCATGTCAGAGCTTTTACCTACCTTCACCAATCCCACGTCACCACCCTGCACCCCCCCCGCCACACCCTTTATCTGCAGTCCCCTCTACACCTACCCGCAGTCCTGAAGAAGGGTTACAACCAAAACTTCAAATTCTCCACCTCCTGATGCTGCCTGGCTGGTTGTGTTCTTCCAGCCTCCTGCTCGTCTACTTTGGATTTCAGCATCTGCAGTTTTTTTTTGTCTTTAATCATAGTCAGTGCAGACGTTTTTTTAAAGTTCATTTGTGGGATGTTGGTGTCACTGGCTGGCCAGTGCTGTCTCTAGTTGCCCTTGAGAAGGTGGCAATGACCTAGCTTCTTGAACAGCTGCCATCCATGTACTGGAGGTACATGGATAGGATGAAATAAATATATAAAGGTTGAAGTTAAAATTATCAAGGACAACCTGGCTATGATGAGATTAAGTTGGTATGATCAGCAAGTTTGCAGATGACACAAAGATTGGTGGAGTAGCAGAAAGCATAGGGGACTGTCAGAGAATACAGGAGGATATAGATAGACTGGAGAGTTGGGCAGAAAAGTGGCAGATGGCTTTCAATCCAGACAAATATGAGATAATGCATTTAGGCAAATCTAATTCCAGAGCAAATTATACAATGAATGGAAGAGCCTTGGGAAAAGTTGATGGGCAGAAAGATCTGGGAGTGCAGATCCATTGTACCTTGAAGGTTGCTGCATAGGTGGATAGAGTGGTCAAGGCGGCATATAGTATGCTTGCCTTCATTGGACAGGGTATTGAGTATAAGAGCTGGCAAGTCATGTTAAAATTGTACAAGATATTGGTTCGGCTGCATTTAGAATACTGTGTATAGTTCTGGTCGCGACATTACCAAAAGGATGTGGATGCTTTGGAGAGGGTGCAGAGAAGGTTTACGAGGATGTTACCTGGTGTGGAAGGTGCTAGCTATGAAGAGAGGTTGAGTAGGTTAGGTTTATTTTCACTAGAAAAAAGGAGAATGAGGGGGACCTGATTGAGGTTTACACAATCATGAAGGGTATAGACTAGGTGGATAGAGACAAGCTTATTCCCAGGGTGAAGGATTCAATAACGAGAGGTCATGCTTTCAAGGTGAGAGGTGGAACGTTTAAGGGGGAACACACGTGGCAAGTATTTCACACAGAGGGTGGTGGGCATTTGGAACGCATTGCCAGCAGAGGTGGTAGAGGCAGGCACGGTAGATTCACTTAAGATGCATCTGGACAAATGAATGAGTAGGTGGGAAGCAGAGGGATACAAATGCTTAGGAATTGACCGACAGGTTTAGACAATAAATTTGGATCAGCTCAGGCTTGTAGGGCCTATTCCGGGGCTATAAATTTTCTTTGTTCTTTGTTCTAAACCTGGATGAGGTATGAATTTGGGACTAGAGTATACACTTGTTTCTTATGAGATTGAAATAAGATTGGAATTCGGATAATGACATGCCTATATGACCATGTAAAGTACTGAATGTTTTGGTATTCAATTATTCTTGCAAGTCTCAAAAATACTCTCCCTGTGTTCACCTGGATAATAAATGACTATAAACTTGCTCTCAGACTCTTGTAGCCAATTATTGGAAGTTAGCAAAATAAGGTGGCCATGAAACTACTATCGTAAAATCACATCTGGTTCATTAACATCTCAAGGAAAAGTAAGATATCTGTTGTGTCTGAAGAAGGGTCACTGGACCCAAAACAGTAACTCTGCTGTCTTTCCACAGAGGCAGAAGTGGGTACTGCAGATGCTGGAGATTAGAGTGGTGCTGGAAAAACACAGCAGGTCAGGCAGCATCCAAGGAGCAGAAAAATCATTTCAGGCAAAAACACTTCATCAGGAATGAGGCCTGCTCCTCAGATGCTGCCTGACCTGCTATGCTTTTCCAACATCACTCTAATCTTGACACTCCACAGATGCTGCAGAACCTGCTGGTTTTTAAAGAAATTTCTGGCTTTGTTTCTGATTTCCAGTATCCACAGTTCTTTGGCTTTTCTTTATTTACCTAGTTTATTTAGCCTTATGTGACTCCAGAACCACAACAATGTAGTTGACTTTTAAATGCTTCCTAAGTCAACTGGGAACTGGCAACAAATGCTGACCTTGCCAAAAATGCTCACATCCCAAAAGAAATTAAAACAAAGATCACATCACATGTTACTCATCCCTGCGCTAGCTGATCTTCTGAGATTTCAAAATATATTCTTGTTTTCAAATTTCCCCATGATTTGGCTCCTCTCCATCTCCGGAATCTCCTATGGCTTGACAAACCTCCCAGATAACACTTTTCCAGATCTGGCGACTTGCACACCTCCTATTTTAATTTCTCCACCATTGATGTCCTTGCTTTCATTTGAAGAGTCCCCACTGTTTTGGAATTCTCCCCATAAACATCTCTGTCCCTTTGTCCTCCTTTAAACATACCTCTTTGACCATGTTTTTGGGCATCTGCTCTAATATTTCCTTGTGTGGCTCGGTGTCAATTTTTGTTTGGAAACAGTCCTGTTTTATTACATTTAAATTGCTACATAAATGCAAATACTTGTTGTTGTCCTGTTCCTTTCTGCTCAGCTCTTATTTACACTCTGCTCCTATAAACAGAAAAACATTAAATTAAAAGTTGCCATTGAATTACTTTAACCTTTTGCCTTTGAACAGCTTGACAAAATGGCATCAGCTATGCTTGGAGAAAAATCCTCATACATCTTTTTAGCCCCTGATAGACCACTGATTTTAAAAAGTCTAGAGTCCACAATAAGGATCTGATTCTATTATTTGTATTGAATGTTTACTTACCAGCTCCGACATAATTGACAGCTTTAGCAGCTTGGACAGCAGCTTCACCAAGTCTTCTCCTCACATCAGGGCTAATTCCAGGCTACAATCAAAGTCCAAGAAAAAATATTTAGATTTTATATGCACATGAGACTTGAAGAACAGATTACGTTTCAGTTCGAAAAGTGTATCTACAGTAGCATTGCGCCTATGGTATTGGACAAGTAGTTCAGAGTCTGAAGGTAATAATCATGACAGCAAGCTAAAATTACACCACAGCAGCTTGAATTCAGTTTTAAAAAGCTGCTCTCAATAGATTTTTGTGGCTGCAAACACCCACAAGTTCACTAATAACTTTTAAGGTTTGGCTTGTCAGTCACTGTTAGCTGACATTTGAAGTGCTGAACAAGTCACTAAGTTGCATCAAACTACTGAGCAATTTGAGAAGGCTGTCTATGATCAATGCAAAATTGGACGGGCAACAAAGGCTGACCTTTCCAGCTTGCCAACATTAAGTAAATTTAACAGAATCCTTATGAAAAAGTATGTTGAAGTATAGTAACATATGAACCTCAATAAGGTCCCAATAAAGTCATAGGTTTTTTTTGTTTTGTTCACGAGATGTGGTGTCACTGGTCATGCCAGAATTTATTGTCCATCCAGAATTGACCTTGAGAAAGTGATGGTGAGCCACCTTCTTTAACCACAGAAGTTCTTGGAGTGCAGGTACACTCCACAGTGAAGCAAACTCCTAGTTTTCATCTCGTGACTACAAAAACAAGAGAGTGGTGGTATAATTCCAAGTCAGATAGTATGTGACTTCCTGGGGAATTTGCAAGTGGTGATGTTCTCTTGTATCTGCCTTCCTTGTCCTTCCAGGTGATCAAAATCATGGTTGAAGGAGTCTAGATGAGTTGCTGCAGCACAACCTATAATGGTACACGCTATCGTCACTGTATATCGAATGTGAAGGAAGCGAATGTTAGAGTGACCACTGCACAGTCCTTGTGGAGACCAAGTCCTGCCTTCAAATCGAGAATCCGTCACTTTGCATGGCACTATCACCATACTAAATGCAAACAGATTTTGAACAGATTTAGCCACTCAAGGCGGAACACCCATAAGGCTCTGTGGACCAGTAGCAGCAGCAGAACCATACTCCAATGTCATCCATGATATCCCTTTGCTACCTTTACCACCAAGCCAAGAATGAATATTGGTTCAATGCAGATTGCAGGATCAGCGTGAGGCAATACCTTAAAAAATGAAATATCAATCTGGTGAAGCTACAACACAGGACTACCTGCGTGCCAAACAGCAAATGCAGCAAGTGATGGAGAGACCTAAGCAATCCCACAATCAACAGATCAGATCTAAACTCTGCACAGTGTCCTGCCAAGTCCACTTGTGGATGGCGGAACAATTAAACAATTTACTGGTGGGAGAGACTCCACAAATGTCCTCGTCCTCAATGATAGTGACCTCAGCACATCAGTGCAAAAGATAATGCTGAAACATTCATAATAATCTGAGTTGATGATCCATCCCAGCTTCTTCTAGAGACCCCCATCTTACCCCCAGTCTTCAGCAAATTCAATTCACTTTACTTGGTATCATGAAATGATCAGAAGCATTGATTACTGCATAGGCTTTGGGCCCTGACAACGGTACTGAAGACTTATGCTTCAGAACGAGCCACACCTCGAGCTAAGCTATTCCAGTACAGCTACAACACTGACACCTGAGAGAATGTTTCCCCTTATGTACAGTGTATACAATAAAAGGTACCAATTTAAGGCTGAGATGAGGAAGAATTTCTCCCCTCAAAGGGTTAAGAGTCTTTGGAACTCCGCGTCATAGAGAGCAGTGGAGGCACAGTACGTGTGTATATTTCATAGGGAACCAATGATTATGGAGAAAGGGCAGGAGAATGGCTGTGAGGAATGTCAGATTAGCCATGATCTTATTGAATGACAGAGTAGGCTCAAGGGGCTGAATGGCCTATCCTTTCTCTTATTTCTTATAGACTTACCACCAGACAATGTAGAAAATTGCCTAGGTACGTCCTGTACACAAAAAGCAGGACAAATCCAACCTGGCCAACTACCATCCAGCAGTCTGCTCTTAATCATCAGTAAAGTGACAGAAGGTGTCATCAACAGTACTATTAAGCAGTACTATCAATACACCTGCTCAGCAACAGTCTACACACAGTTTGGGTTTTGCCAGGGGTTGTCAGCTCCTGAGCTCATTATTTTCTTGATTCAAGCAAGGACAAAATAGCTGCACTTCATATCAAGGTCACATTTGACTAGCAAAACTGGAGTCAATGGGAATCAAGGGGAAAACTCTCTATTGCTTGGCACATAGGATAATGGTTGTGGTTATTAGAGGTCAATCACCTCAGCTTGAGAACATCTCTGCAGAAAGACTTTAAGGTAGTGTCCTCGGCCCAATCATCTTCAGCTGCTTCATCAATATCCTTCCCTCCATAATAAAGGTCAAAAGTGGAGATATTTACTGATGACTCCACAACATCCAACACCACTTGCGGCTCCTCAGATACTGAGACACTCCATGTCCAAATGTAACAAGACTTGGATAATATCTAGGCTTGGGCTGAAGTGGCAAGTAACATCCATGCCAGATAAATCTCCGATAAGAGAAACATAACCATCACACTTGGACATCCAATATGTTCCCATCACTGAAACCCCAACTACCAACATCTTGAGGATTACCATTGACTAAAAACTGCACTGGACTAGCCATATAAATACTGTGGCTCCAAGGGCAAATCAAAGGCTAAGAATACCGCAGCAAGTATCTCACTCCTGACTCCCTAAAATCTGTCCATCATCAACAAGACACAAGTTAGGAGTGTGATGAAATACTCCTCACTTGCCTGAATGAGTGCAGCTTCAACGGCCCTCAAGAAGCTTGACATCATTCAAGTCAAAACAGCCCATTTGCTTGACACCACATCTACAAGTATTCACTCCCTCCAGACACTGAACAGAAGCAATCTGTACCATCTTACAGATGCACTGCAGAAATTTGCCAATGATCCTTAGACAGCATCTTCTAAATCCATGACCACTTCCATCTGGAAGAATAAGAGCAGCTATTGCACGATAACACCATCACCTGCAAGTTTCCTTCCAAGTCACTTACCATCTTGACTTGGAAATGCATCACCATTCCTTCACTGTCGCAGGGTCAAAATTCTGGAATTTCCTCTGATTACATTGTGGATCAAACTACAAAACATGAACTGTAGTGGTTCAAGAAAGCAACTCATCACCACTTTCTCAAGGGCATCTAGAAATGGGCAATAAATGCTGGTCCAACCTGTGATGTAAATGTTATAAGAGTGAATAAAAAAAGCTGATAGGACTCCTGTGGTGCGATATTATTGGGTCAACCTCTGAGCCAGGAGGTTTAAATCCCAGCTGTTCCAGGGTTGGGTTATAATGTATATATAAACTGGCTGATTAAAATACCTATCCTGAGGAAATCCTGCATTGATATGCTTGGGTCAAGATATTCACCTCCAACAACTACAACCACCTTTACTTGTGCCAGGTATTATTTAAAACAATGGACAGTGTTCTCCCAATTCCCATTGAATCCAGTTTACTCAGGGTAGCTCGATGCCATATACATGTAATTACTTCCTTGGTATAAAGGGCAGTCACCCTCACTTCATTAATTATTTTCATGCATAACTTGCAAACGAATACAAATTACAGACTTAATAAATTATTTCTGAGGTTTTGGTTCATTTGACATTATAAATGTTCTTCTCTGTTCTCGTTTTTCCACAACACATACCTGCAGATGGAGGAGAGCTGACTGGTGACCAATCCTGAGCCTCCATTAAGGTCATCCTTTAACTGTTGGCTGAGAGGTATATCTGAGTGAATCAAGGTGATCATAACTTTCTTCTCTCTTTTTCCACTGGGCAGGCAATTGATTCCCCCTAGTCACTAATTGCATCAATGACTCCTAGCAAACTTCGACCTGCTTTTCTTCATACCCCAGCCACCTTTTCTCATGTTGTAGGTTTGCTTGCTGAGCTGGAAGGTTGATTTTCAGATGTTTTGGCACCATACTAGGTAACATCTTCAGTGAACCTCAGGATGAAGCACTGGCGGTGCAGCCTTTCTATTTATATGTTTGGATTTCCTTGTGTTGGTGACGTCATTTCCTGTGGCGACGTCATTTACTACGGTGATGTAATTTCCTGTGCTTTTTCTCTGGCGATAGTAAATGAGTGAGGGACATGACCCGCTCTCACTAGTATCCTTAAGTATGGATGAGGAAGGACACCACTTTGACTGGGACAACACATCCATCCTAGGACAAAGCCAAACAGAGACATGCACGAGAATTCCTAGAAGTATGGCATTCCAAGCGGAACTCCATCAACAAACTCATTGACTTGGATCCCATTTACCACTATGAGAAAAAGAACAGAAAATGACATAACCAACCCAAGGAAACTCAAACATATAAATAGAAAGTGGGCTCACCACCATCCAGAGACTCACTGAAGATGTTACCTAGTATGGTGATGAAATGTCTGAAAACAAACTTTCCAGTGAGCAAACCTACATACAGAACCTCAACCTGAGCTACAAATCTTCTCAAAATTCACAAACTCTTTTTCATAAATAAGTATTATATAGAAATTATTCAAAAACTTTATGATGTACCCTTAACCAGAGAAAAATAAAAATGGTTCAGAATTCTCCACACTGAATTCCAGCAGTGATTGCATCTACAGAGGAAACTCGATTATCTGGCATTCTATTATCTGATTATCAGATTATCCGGCAAGATCGCAAACAATGTTATCCAGAATTCGATTAACTGAACAAAATACTCCACGTCCGTGTCCTTCGGATAATCGAGGATCCTCTGTATCTGATTTGATTTTAGATACAATCGAGTATATTAAAACGAGTAGATTGGGCATTGGACATGTAACTAGATCATGGATAGAATTTGTTATTTATAAAACCACATTACATAGAATACAATAGTAATCCATTATTAGGGTCTTAGCTACACATGAAAGAAACTTACTGGTGCAGAGAGCTGGCTTTGGTAGAATTAGTAAATAAGTGTTTAGTCAGCGTGTTTAATGTACCAGCTATGTGTAACCCACTTTATATACTTAAAAACAATATAAAAATTATTCTAAACCATTTAAGCATTTTGCCAGGTGTGTTAGTTCCTTTCTCTCTATATATATATATCTCTTTTAAAAGCTTTTAATCTGACAATTCATGTCCATTCAGCAAAAAATATTACATTTTAGAACCTCTACTGAATCTTAAAAATGGATGTGATTCACTGAAATTCCCACTTATGATTATTTCTCTGTGGTGGTATGGGTAGTTTCGAGTTTGGGTCAAGCTTTGAGTGCAAAAGCTTATGATAGTGAATGCTGACACGGGAGACATAGTTTTAAATTGAGGGGTGATAGATTTAGTATAGATATTTGGAGTAGTTTCTTCATTCAGAGAGTAGTAGGGGTGTGGAACGGACTGCCTACAACAGTAATAGGCTTGCCAATGTTAAGGGCATTTAAATGGGCATTGGACATACATATGGATAATAATAGAACAGTGTGGACTAAATGGGCATCAGATTATTTTCACAGATCAGTGCAACATCAAGGGCCGAAGGGCCTGTACTGCGCTGTAATGTTCTATGTAATCTGCGTATAAAATTTTGCAATCTTTTACGCTGACTTCCAAATGTGCTTTTTTTTAATTGACATCGTACAATCTAATAGAGTTACCCCAGGTGCTTCTTCAATAATTTTTTGATGTCTTCTTTGTACACTGCAGTCTCTCTCAAACAAATAGACAGCATTGCCGTACTGGTCTCCAAACACTTGTACTTCTACATGCCTAAAACAAAAACCAAATCCATTAATCCACTGGAACAGGAAATATGCTGCATTGGCAAATATATCTCATTGTTCTCTTCCCCATGTCATATCATTTACTAGTAGTTGTGATAGTTGCACTTAAATTGGATTTAATTCAGTGCCATTAATTGGGGAATAGTAATAACTGGCATACAAGTAATATTTCAAATAATATGCTTCCAGATTTCTACATAATTTGTGCCATCCAGAATGATAAAAATCAACTCAAGAAGGATTTTAAAAAGTCAAATTTCAGAACAGGAGCTCCATACCTTGGGTTGTCAACAAACTTTTCTATCAGCATAACATCATCATCAAAGGACTTCCTTGCTTCTCTACGTGCAGATTCCAACTGTTCGATGAAATCAGCCTCTGTTTGAGCAATACGCATACCCTAAGCACAAACACAGAACAAAGTCATTCAAAATGTGAATGTGTATGAACCTTATCGTTTACCCTGTTGTCCTTTATCTCATTTCACTGGCCTTAAAATTGTAGCCAGGCACTTAATGGCCATTAATTAGCCACTAAAGGGCCTCAACTGCCATGTGAGTAGATGGGTAGCTCTACGTCTCTCCTGCCTTTTGTAAAATTTCAGCCAGCTATGGACATGTAAAGGCATGGCAATTTTAAGGGTCTCCTTGCCTGCGTAACTACTGTCTGGGGACTGTAACATTCTGCTCAAGGTTCTGTTATCCTGCGGTTGCAGTTTAACTCAAAGCAGTGCTCCAGACTAATCACCTGTCCCATTTACAGCTATTCAAGATTGATTATTTGTAATATTCCTAACTTTTCCTGATAACTTACCCATTCCATACTACATATCAGTATTTCACTGCAATTTTCTCAGAACTTGGATGTTTCTTCTGTTCCTTAATGATGAAATTTAACATAAGTTTAATGTGACTAACTTCAACTATTATTTTTATTGGAGCAATCTATCTTGGAATCCCATTTAATGATGTTCAGCAACTGAACTGTTAAAAGCACTGAAGCTACTATTATTTCCAAATTGTTTTCAGTTAACACCATTCATTATGTCCTTCGCATTTACCTGAAGGTGTGATGCTTTATATTTAATTTGCCATGATTCTATCCACATTCCTCTCTAAATCTTGGTGCAGTGCAAGTCAATCTTGGAATTTAATCCAACACAAGCAATAAGAGGAAGAAGCAAATTACCACAGAAGGTGGAATCTGTACTGAAATCAAAAATATGCTGGAAATCACAGCAGGTTAGACAGTATCCATGGAGACAGAGCAAGCTAACATTGAGTCTAGATAACCCCAGACTGTCCGCTTCTATCTCCTTCCCAAAATTCACGTCCTGGTAGACCCATCATATCAGCCTGTTCCTGTCCCACCAAGTTTCATTTCCTCCTAACTCTCTCCATCCTATACAAAAGAGAAGTGAAAACTGAATGTTGCTGCCCACTTGCACATAAAATTTGCCATTTCACCCATGCATGAATATATAAGATGAGAATGTAATTACACGAGTGAAAACTACTCTAATCAAAAAAAAAGACTGTGTGGAGGGTACGTAAGGAAAGGATTTTTTTTTCATTTATATAATCTTACTTGGCAATTTTGAGCAGAGGGGATGGAGGCTAGGGCAGCAGCATGCTCCTCTTGCAGAATGTGGGAGGTAAAGGTCACCAATGGTGTCCCTGCTGACTTCGCCCACGAGAAGTGCATCCAACTCCAGTCCCTCACAGACCACTTGAGGGAACTGGAGCTGGAGCTGAATGAACTTTGGATCATTCAGGAGGCTGAGTGGGTGATAGAGAGGAGTTATAGAGAGGCAGTCACACAAGTTACAGAATAAAGGTAGCTGGATGACAGTCAGGAGAGGGAAAGGGAATAGGCAGACATTGCAGGGACTCCCTGAGGCCGTTCCCCTCAATAATGTGTATACCGTTTTGGATACTGTTTGGGGACCAACCAGAGAAAAGCCACAGCAGCCAAGTTTCTGGCATTGAGCCTGGCTCTGCGGCTCAGAAGGGAAGTGGGGAAGAATAGGAGAGGCAAGAGTTATAGGAAATTCTGTCATCGCGAACGAGACTCCCAAGTGATATGTTGTCTCCTGAGTGCCAGGGTCAGGGATGTATCGGATCGAGTCTACAGGATTCTGCCCTGAAGCTCTTCAACCATGTCCTGAAACAAATTCACTACTACAGCCACATTTGCTTCCTCAGTGCCTGCCTCCATAACCAACTCATCCCACACGGACTCCAGACCACCTTTATACGAGCAGAATTTGGATCCGAACAGGACAAACAGTACAGACTACAGATTCAAAAACATATATTCAACAGTTTCCTCATTTCCCCTTCCCCTACCTCACCCCAGCTCCAAACTTCCAGCTCAGCACTGTCCCCATGACTTATCCTACCTGCTTATCTTCTTTTCCACCTATCCACTCACCCCTCCCCCCCCGACCTATCACCTTCATCCCCTCCCCCACTCACCTATTGTACTCTATGCTACTTTCTCCCCACCACCACCCTCCTCTCACTTATCTCTCCACCCTTCAGGCTCTCGGCCTGTATTCCTGATGAAGGGCTTTTGCCCGAAACGTTGATTTTACTGCTCCTCGGATGCTGCCTGAACTGCTGTGCTTTTCCAGCACCACTCTAATCTAGACTCTGGTTTCCAGCATCTGCAGTCATTGTTTTCACCTAGGATTCTTCAGGGGGAAGGTGAACAGCCAGAGTCTTGATACACATCGGTATCAATGACATAGGTGGGGAAAGGGAGGAGGACCTGAAAAGAGAATATAGGGAGTTAGGTTGGAAGTTAGAAGGCAGGACAAGCAGAGTAATAATCTCAGGATTGCTACCAGTGCCACGTGTTAGTGAGGCTAGGAATTGAGAGCGAGTACAGGTTAGCACGTGGCTGCAGGGCTGTCGAGGAGGGAGAACTTCAAATATGTGGATCATTGGGATACCTTCTGGGGAAGGTGAGACCTTACAAGAAGGATGGATTGTACCTGAATTGGAGGGGCATCAATATCCTGGGTGGGTGGCTTACTAAAGCTCTTTGGGAGGG
The DNA here is from genome assembly GCF_020745735.1 of Hemiscyllium ocellatum. Lineage (NCBI taxonomy): Eukaryota > Metazoa > Chordata > Chondrichthyes > Orectolobiformes > Hemiscylliidae > Hemiscyllium > Hemiscyllium ocellatum. The sequence continues at coordinate 35,793,489 of NC_083413.1, forward strand.
TTTAAACTAGATTGGCAGGGTTTGGGTCCAGATCTACTGATCAGATGATGGAGTATACTATAAGACATAGGAGTGAAAGGAAGACCTTTTGGCCCATCAAGTCCACTCCGCCATTTAATCATGGCTGATGGACATGTCAACTCCACTTACCCGCACTCTCCACATAGCCCTTTGGTCCTTGTGAGATCAAGAATTTATCAATCTCTGCCTTGATGACATTTAACATCCCGGCTTCCATTGTGCTCCGTGGCAATGAATTCCACAGGCCTGCCACTCTCTGGCTGAAGAAATGTCTCCTCATTTCCGTTCTAAATTGACCCCTCTCTAATTCTAAGGCTGTGCCCACGAGTTCTCGTCTCCCTGACTAATGGAAACAACTTCCCCACGTCCACCCGTTCTAAACCATGCATTATCTTCTAAGTTTCTGTTAGATCTCCCCTTAAGCTTCTAAACTCTAATGCATACAATCCCAGAATCCTCAACCATTCATCGTGCGTTAGGCCTACCATTCCAGGGATCATACGTGTGAATCTTCGCTAGGCACGTTCCAGTGCCAGTATGTCCTTCCTGAGGCGTGGGGCCCAACATTGGACACAGTATTCTAAACGGGGCCTAACTAGAGCTTTATAAAGTTTCAGAAGCACATCGCTGCTTTTATATTCCAATCCTCTTGAGATAAATGACAACATTACATTCGCTTTCTTAATCATGGAATCACAGAGTAGGTAGAGAAGAGCCAGATACAGCATGCAGAGTCTGTGAGGAGTGATTGGCACTTGATAGGGCAAAGGTGCAGTCAGTATGATGGGTTAAAGTGTGTCAATTTTAATGCAACAAGTATCAGGAATAAGGATGACAAACTTAGAGCAAGAATCGGTACATGGAACTATGATATTGTGGCCATTACGGAGGCTTGGATATCACAGTGAAAGGATTGGTTGTTGGATGTTCCAGTGTTTTGATGTTTCAAAGGAACGGGGATTGGAGGTAAAAGAGGTGGAGGAGTGGCATTGCTAATGAGGGATAGTATCACTGCTGCAGAAAGGTCGTCGAGGAGGGTTTGTCTATTGAATCAGTATGGGTGGAAGTCAGAAACAGAAAAGGAGCAGTCACTTTATTGGGAGATTTCTACAGACCACCCAATAGAAACAGAGACAGAGAGGAGCAGATTCCTCCCACAATCCAAAGGTGTGCAGGCTAGATGAATTGGCCATGCTAAATTGCCCATATTGTGAGGTGCAATAGTTAGGCCAAGTGTGGGTAGTGGAATGAATCTGGGTGGGTTACACTTCAGAAGGTTGGTGTGTACTTGTTGGGCCAAAAGGCCTCTTTCCATACTGTAGGGAATCTAATCTAATCTAATTTTGGAAAAGTGCAGAAGTAACAGGGTTGTTGTCATGGATGACTTTAATTTCCCCAATATTGATTGGAATCTCCTTAGTTCAAATGGTTTGGATGGAGCAGTTTTTGTCAGGTGTGTCCAGGAAGGGTTACTAACTCAATACGTAGATAGGCCAATGAGAGAGAAAGCTATATTGGATTTGGTGTTTGGCAACGAACCAGGCCAGGTGTTAGATATCTTGATGGGAGAGCATTTCGGTGATAGTGATCACAACACCCTGACGTTTAGTATACTCAGGGAGAGGGATAGAAGCACATGGTATGGGGAAGTATTTGATTGACGGAAGGGGAATTACAATGCTGTTAGGTAGGAACTGGGCCACCTAAATCAGGAACAGATGTTCTCAGGAAAATGCACGACAGAACCGTGGAGTTGTTTAGGAAGCACTTGCTGATACCGCTGGACAGGTTTGTCCCACTGAGGCAAGGAAGGGATGGTAGATTGAAAGAACCTTGGGTGACAAGGGATGTGGAACATCTAGCAAAGAGGAGGAAGGAAACTTACTTAAGATTGAGGAGGCAAGGATCAGATAGGGCTCGAGAGTTACAAGGCAGCCAGGAAAGAACTGAAGAATGGACTTCGGAGAGCTAGAAAGGGGCAAGAAAAAGGTTTTAGCAGGTAGGATTAAGGAAAACCCTAAGCCATTCTGCACTTATGTGATGAACAAGAGGATGGCTAGAGTAAGAGTAAGACCAATCAGGGATAGTGGAGGGAAATTGCACCTGGAGTAAGAGGAGGTCCTTAATGAATACTTTGCTTCAGTATTCACTACTGAGAGGGACCTTGACGTTTCGGAGTACAGTGCGAAACAGACTGATATGCTTGAACAGGTTGATGTTAAGAAGGAGCATGTGCTGAAAACTTTGAAAATCATCAAGATAGATACATGCCCTGAGTCACATGGGATATACCCTCGGTTTCTATCAGAAGTGAGGGAAGAGATGGCTGCATCTTTGGCAATGATCTTTGCCTCCTTACTGTGAACTGGAGTAATGCCAGATGGATGGTGGCAAATGTTATTCCCTTGATCAAGAAAGGGAAAAGGGATAATCCTGGGAATTACACACCAGTCAGTCTCACGTCTGCGGTGGGTAAAATATTGGAGAGGATTCTGAGAGACAGGATTTATGACAAGCTGAAAAAGCTACTGTTTGATTTGAGATAGTCAGCGTTGTTTTGTGAGGGGCAGGTCATGCCTCGCAAACCTTATTGTATTATTTGAGGATGTGACAAAACAAGTTGATGAAGGTAGAGTAGTGGATACGGTGTACATGTATTTTAGCAAGGCATTTGATAGGAATCCCCATGGTAAGTTCATTCAGAAAGTAAGGAGGTATGGGACACATGGGAATCTGGCTACTGGATGCAGAATTGGCTGGCCCATAGGAGACAGAGAGTGGTGGTAGACGGAAAGTACTCAGCCTGGAGCTTGGTGACCACTGGTGTTCCACAGGGATCAGTTCTGGGACCTCTGCCCTTTATGGGTTTTATAGATGACTTGAATGAGGAAGTGGAAGGATGGGTTAGTAAATTTGCCAATGACATGAAGGTTGGTGGATTAGAGATAGTGTGGAGGGCTTTTGTAGGTTACAACGGGTCATTGATAGCATGCAGAACTGGACTGATAAGTGGCAGTTGGAGTTCAACCTGGGAAAGTGTGAAATGATTCACTTTGGAAGTTCGAATTTGAATACAGAATACAGGATTAAAGGCAGAATTCTTGGCAGCGTGGAGGTACAGAGGGATGTTGGGGTCCATGTTCATAGATCCCGGAAAGTTGCCACCTAAGTTGATAGGTTGTTAAGAAGGCATATGGCGCATTGGCTTTCATTAGCAGGGGGATTGAATTTAAGAGCCGCGAGGTTATGCTGCAGGTCTACATACCTCTGTTTAGACCACACTTGGAATATTTTGTTCAGTTCTGGATGCCTCATTATAAGAAGGACGTGGAAGCTTTTAGAGAGGGTACAGAGGAGATTTACCAGGACGCTGCTTGCACTGGAGGGCATGTCTTATGAAGGAAGGTTGAGGGAGCTATGGCTTTTCTCATTGGAGCAACAAAGGGTGAGAGGTGAGTTGATAGAGGTGTACAAGATGATGAGAGGCATAGATAGAATGGACAGCCACCCAGGGTGGAAATAGCTAACTTGGGGGATGGGGGGCATAATTTTAAAGTAATTGGAGGAAGTTTTAAGAAAGATGTCAGAGGTAGATTCTTTACACAGACAGTGGTAGGTGCGTTGAGTGCACTGCAGTGATAGTAGAGACAGATACACTGGGGACATTTAAGCGACTCTTAGATAGGCACATGGAAGATAGTACAATGAAGGTATGTAGGTTAGTCTGATCTTAGAGTAGGATAAAAGAATGGCCAACATCGAGGGCCAAAGGGCCTGTACTGTGCTGTATTGTTTTATGTTCTAAAACTAAACTGCTCTTAAGTGGAAAAACCTCCTTTTACGGCCACTTCTACACTTCGTCTGACTAAGGTTCTGCCCATTAAGACAGTCAAAAATACAAGGGCTATAGTTTTCAACTATGCTTGTGAACCAAAGTATTATTCCCATTGGGTGGCTTCTAAGTGATATGTCAGTTTCACTCAAGCAACTAGTTTAAATTTTTAAAAAATCTAGTAACATCATTGCAGGTATTCAATCTCAGTGTTTAGGGCTGTCAGCCAATCTGCATCCGATCACTATCAAAAATTGTACTTGCACTCCTGGGATGCAGGTTAATCTGGAATATGCAATCCTCAGGAAAAAAGAAGGAATATCTGTGCTCTCCAAACACATACATGAATGAAATTTGGTGTCAATATATCTAAATAAACAAAATTTGCTGAAGTAACAAGGAACTGGATGACAAGTGAATGAGCACATGAACGTGTGAAAATAAATTTAAAGTCCATCAACTTTAAGATAGGGAAAAATAATGACTAGTGAATTACGAGAGAGAAGAGGGGTTTTTATTTAAATTATTTAATGGATGTCAAAACCAGCAATTATGGCCCATCCTTAATTGCCTCAGAACTGAGTGGTTTTCTAATTCATTCCTGACTGTACTTTGGAGTCAATCACTTGGTTGTGGCTCTGCAGTCCCATATAGGTCAGACGAAGCAAATATTCTCACAAAAAGGACATTAGTGAACTCGGGTCCCCGAAGGATTAGCATCACCCTCAGGTCCCATGATATTACCACTGTTCTACCACTTCCTCCAAGTGGAACAAAGAGTCATCTGTAAAGCAATGAAGTGTTATAAAAAAAAATTCCATGTAGAAATTGGCTATTGGTTGTATAACCAATGAGTGCTATCAATGTACATCCCAAGCAAGGAGACCCAAGACTCCCCTAAAATCGGGGTTCAGCATTTGAGAGACTTGCTGGTTCTGGTGTATGGAAAGACAACTCACTGGTTTGACAACGGGAAGGGTGTCAACAATGGTCTAGCAGCAGAATTTCTGCCACTCCTGGCATCACCTTACCATGGTACAAGGGCATTATTGCCAAGGTCACCACTGGTGCCTATCCCTAAATGCCCTTAAATTAATTGTTTGCTAGGCCATCTTTCAGGGTAACTAAAAGTCAACCATATTACACTGTTTCAGAAAGCATTGGTAGGTATATTCTCTTGCCGAAAGAATATTCATGAACCAAGTGAAATTTTAAACACTAATTGATTAGTTTAATGATCGCTATTACTGAGAAAAGATTTCAATTCTAGATTTTATTAATTGAATTTAAGTTTTCACCAGCTGCCATGGTTGAATTTGAACTAATGTTCTCAGGACATTACCTGCACTTCTAGAATATAAGACATTAACACTATACCACCATCTCCCCAAAGCTGAAAAAAGAGTTTTTTAAAAATATACATTGAGGCAGCAAACACCTGCCGGGCTGCTTCAGCCACAAGATAACATGAGCCTGTTAAATGCGACCCATGTTAGAACAGGAGTCCGCTTATTAATACATGCAAGGGATCCAACACTTGTTTTTCACCTGCTCTGAAAAAAGCTCTGACAAGTTTAGCTGTGGTCCGAGCACATGAGCAAATCAGTTGCTGCCTGTTGTACTGCTAAGTTACAGTCAGTGTTGCACCTGTCTTACACCAAAAATAAAGAAACTCACATACCAATTTCTATCATTTCTATCCTATTCAATTTCTCCTGAAGGATATAGGCTATGGTGAACAGAAAACCTTACAGAAAGACCAATAACATTAAACTTAAAATTTAAAAACTTCAATGAATTTAATGAAACACTTTCTCATATACAAATTGCTCACTTCAATAACATTTTGTTTGGATTTTCAAGACATAGCCTATGAACTTAGTGTGGAACTATCTGGAACATTCAGCATCTTGAAAACATTATAAATGGTTAGGAGAAAATAAAGATCTTCAAAAAGTCATTTACAAGCTACTGGAGTGGACAGAGAGGTGGCAGATTAAGTTTACTGAGGAGAAATGAGAGGAATAATCTTGGAGATATAAAAAGATTCAAAAAGGGGTACAGGCGCAGAGGAACAGTGCATATATGTTCATAATCTTTAAAGAGGGAAAGACAAGTTGAGAGAGAGCAGTTAATAAAGCAATGGTACCTTAGGCTTTATTAATAGGACCATTGAGTACAAGAGGAAGGACATTATCTTGAACTTAGTTTAAAAGGGGTTCAGCCTCATTTGGAGTATTGCCTCTAGTACTGGGCACTGTACGGATATGAAAGCATTAAAGACAATGCAGGATACATTTGCAAGAATGGTTCCAGGGATAAGGGATTTTTGTAATGAAGATGGACTGAAGAAATTGAGACTGTTCAACTGGAAGAACAAAAGATTGAGAGGAGATCTGATTTATTCTAAACTTTCAGAGATATGGACAGAGTAAATAAGGAGAAAATGTTTGTACTTGTGAAAAATCAATAGATGCAGTTTTCAAGTGATCAGTTAAAAAAAAAAGTGATATGAAGAAAATATTTTTCATGTAGCAAGTGGTAACGGTCTGGAATGCACGGCCTAAAAGTGTGGCGAGGCATTCAACTGTGAATTCATTATCTGAGAAGGAAGAATATGCAGGGTTACAGGAGTAGACAGAAGAAAGCAATATGTCAGATGTGCTTTTGGAGAACCAGTGTACATACAATGAACTGAACAGCTGCCTTATGTGCTATAACAATGTGTGATCTGCATCCCGTACAGTCAAGTACTGTAACCTAAAATAATATTTTACCTATTTATTAATGCATGTTGGCTATGTCTTACCTTGCCACCTCCACCTCGAACTGCTTTTATCATCACAGGATAACCAATTCTACTGGCTTCCGCTTTTAAATGTTGATCAGATTGTTCATCACCATGGTAACCTTTAATGACAGGCACCCCAGCAGCTGACATTATGGCCTTCGAAGTGCTGGATTAAAAAAAAAGTAAAATGCAAATACAAATAAATTGCAGTTCACAGATTTTCCTTTCTTTTTAAGAACTATTCTCATCTTAGCAACTAAATTGTACAGAAATTGTTTATGAATAGACTTGGAAAGAAGTGCACTGGAGAGAGCAGAATGGAAGCCCCAGCTCATATTGTCATTTCATCTCTTTGTTTTTTAACTTTGTTTGTGTACAACTAGGTGTAGGATGTTATGCTAGACAATGGAGTGTTTCTCATTTCAGGTACTCATTATCACTACTGAACACTCTCAAGACGCAGGAGGCTGAAAAGCTCACATTCTACAATAATACCACCCTTCAAATCAAACCTCAGAAAAGTATTCTTTCTACATCCGTAGGATACTTTTATACCCACTCCAATATATCAAGATCTTTCCAAGACACTTTGATACAGTCTGGCCTGGATTTGGAATTAGGATCCTGAAATTAAAACTCCGTGTCTAACCCTCTACACTCACACAGTTCATCAAACTTTCAGTTTAGTTTTACAATCTTGGTATAACTTCAACCTTGATATAACGCCAACCTTTTGGATGCAATTGATTCCATGAAAAATCACTTTAGGGGGTCAAGTGATTATCGACAAACTGCTCAAAGATATTCAAGTTGTTAGATAGACAATTTTCAGCAGAATGGACATTGGCACATAAAAACTGATACGTAAAGAGTGTGATTTATATATATTTTGAAATTATTCATTTTTGAGTTTGTATGTTTGAATTTTGAACTAGTGACATATGGAACAGTGCATGTGTCTGAAGGCGTTTAATAATTAACTTGCAAGTATTTCTGTCATGATGATTTCTGTTAAAACATTTTAAGAGAGATAAACTCATCAGTTTTTGGAGACTATCTTTATATTGGGAGAGTTTACAAGAGAAAAAAGTATACAGTGTAATACAAAAGGTTTTCTGATAGAAGATTCTGGACTTGTTTTAAGCTTGGGGGAAATACTTATAGCTTGGACAAACTTTTCAGTTTTAGTTTCAGTTTGGGGGAGTTCTGCAATGTTCTTCGCTGAAAATGGATATATAAAGCAATTATGTCTGTCAAAGTGAGAAGATAATTTCAATGTTTTTTAAACAAAACTTCAGAGTAATGAGTTTAATAATAGGTCCAGACCAGATGTATTTGGGTAAAACCCCAAAGAGGTTATTAGAATCTGAGAAGTGTTAACTCAGGTGCATGAAGGTTCCAGGAAGAGACCATCAGATTCTCCAGGCTGGGAGTTGTAGTCACAGTTAAATTAACACTGTAGAAGTGATAGAGGAGATTCTTTCTGGTGTGAGTACTGAAAATGGGTGCTGTTGAGATCTGTAAAAAAGTGGTTTTGGGATTAACAGGAATGCATTTTTACTAAGTGTTTAGAAATCTTTAAACATGCACTTTACATAAATAGCTTGGTTTGTTCTATTTTATCTTCTAGGAGAAAGTGAGGACTGCAGATACTGGAGATCACAGCTGAAAATGTGTTGCTGGAAAAGTGCAGGAGGTCAGGCAGCATCCTGCTCCTTGGATGCTGCCTGACTTGCTGCGCTTTTCCAGCAACACATTTTCAGCTCTTGTTCTATTTTATCGCCATTTATTTTATTTAATGACTGTTTTATATGAAGCCCAAATGTGCAATATGGCATGCTTATATTTCAGTAAGAGGCTGCTTTGTTTAAAAAAAAACCCCACAAAATGTGATTTAGCAAGCCAAATTTCAGTTTGGGATCTGACTACTTTTAAAATTCAATCATGGTATTTGGGCATTATTGACTAGGCCATCATCTATTGCCCACCCCTATTTGTGCAAAAGGCAGTTATGAGTCAACCACATTGCTGTGGATCTAGAGTCACATCTAGCAGACCAGGTGTGAATGGGATATGTGGAACATTCCTTGTACCAGTCCTATTCCAGCCCCCACCCAACTTTCTCCGGCATGTCAATGATACCATCACCGTTACTTACCTCTCTCATCAAGAATTATAAAAGTTTATTGATTTCGCTTCCAATTTCCATCCCATTCTCACTTTCACCTGGTCCATCTCTCACTCCTCCCTTCCCTACCTCAACATCTCTGTTTATAAGCTGGCCACCAATATCCATCATAAACCCACCGAATTTCCACAGTTATCTTAACTACAGATCCTCACACCCTGCTTCCTGTAAAGACATGATTCCATTCATACAATTCTTCCCTCTCTGGTGCATCTGTTTTGATGATGCCAACATCGACAAGGGAGCCGCCAATATGTCCATCTTCTTTCTTAATTGAGGATTCCCCAGTACTGTTATTGATAGGGTCCTTAGTCGGGTCTGACCCATCTCCCATAATTCTGCCCTCCTCTCCTGTCTTCCCTCCCGCAACAGCGAAAGAGTCTCCCCACCCTCTATCTCACCAGCATTCATATCCAGAGGACCATTTCCACCATCTCCAGTGAAATGCTAACACAAGATACATATTCCCCTCCCTTCCCTTATCAGCCTTCCGCAGGGACTGTTCCCTCCAGAACACCCTGGTCCACTCTTCCTTCATTCTCAATACCCCCAACAGCCTCATGACACCTTCCCCTGCAACTGCAGAAGGTGTAATGCCTGCCCATTCCTCCCTCTTCAATAGCCAAAGCCCCAAACACACCTTCAAAGTGAAGTAGTGTTTTAGCTGCACTTCACACAATCTAGTCTACTCCATTCACTGCTCACAATGTCGTCTCCTCTATATTGGAGAAATGAAGTGTAGACTGGGTGACTGCTTCACAGAACACCTACACTGTTCCTGCAAAAACAGAACCCTGAATGTTCAGTTGCATGCCACTTCAAGACACTATCCTGTTCCCTGGTCAACATCTCTGTATTAGGCTTTCTGCAGTGCTCCAGCAAAGCTCAATGCAAATTGGAAGAACAGCACTTCACTTTCCACCTGGGGACCCTGCAGCCTTCTGATCTCAATATTGAGTTCAATAACTTTAGGGCTTGAACTCTCCCATGTCCTCACCCCAACTCCCACACGTCAGTCCTTGTCATCATATGGTCTGCTATTACACACAACCCATTGTTAGCCATGAACAGTTCCCATCAATAGCTATCCATCCTCCTAGCCAGATCGTTATCCACTCCTTTATCTGCCCAGCTGTTCTTCTCTCTCTTTGATCTCTATCCCCAACTATTATTTACTTCTTACCCACTCCCCCTTCCTACATTCTGCACATAAACTGCCTAGCTACTCTCAATTCTGAGGAAGGGTCACTTGATCCAAAAGGTTCACCTCTGACTTCTCTCCACAGATGCAGCAAGATCTGCTGAGTTTTACCAGCTATTTCTGTTTTTGCTTCAGATAAAAATGGCAATTTCTTTCTTTAAGGAACATTAGGGAACTAGATGTGTTTTTCTGACAATCGACAACAATCTCATGGTCATCATTAGAAGCGTATTTCCAGTTTTTTTAAAAATTGAATTCAAATTCCACCATCTGCCACGGCAGGATTTGAATCCATAACCCCAGACCATTACCTCAATCTGTGGATTAATAGTTCAGTCATCGGCTTAATACCACTTGTCCTGAAAATGTAAACACACCTCAAAATATGGTGTTCAATTTTTTTCTAAAACAGACACCTTTGCACAGCTTTCTAAGCTCATCTTTAGACGATGTTTTAAAACCACAGGAGAATGCAATTTTCTACTTTTTCCATTTTATGTAATCACTATGTTAAACAGGTACGTGTGATAAAGCTCCATGGCACAGCGCCTCACATACTATTATTTAGCCTCACAAATAAATGGGTTCTGCCACAGAGGTTTCTCATGCTTATTGACAAGATGTCTATTAAATCTTAATCATCACTACTTTCAATCTCTACAAGTGACTTTCTGTTTAATTTCTTATGCAACAAATGTCAATCTCCTACCTCTTGATGCCCATATCTCGAATGGCTGAAGAAGGTGGTCCAATAAAAATGATGCCCTCCTTTTTACATCGTTCTGCAAACTCTGTATTCTCTGAAAGGAATCCATAGCCTGGATGGATGGCCTGCAAGAGATAAATCACAAAATAAAAACAACAAACCATAACAGTAAAGTTGTGTTAGGATTCAGCAATACTTTCTTTAAAAAAAGAGGTGACTGTTTGAGATATAAAAATGGAACATTAAGAACTAGATGAAAAGGAATCTTTTATACCTGGGAAGCCTATTAACTTAATTGATCTTAGTTAATCTGTCAATCACAGGCAATGTCACCAATATCAAGAGATTGTTAGGAACAGAAACAACCCACTGAATCTCTTCAAATACTTTCCCTTCTTGTTCAATTAGATCACAACATAACCTCATATCCACTCATACCATTATCCATTATTAATTGTCAGCCAAATTTCAACTGACCTTATAATGACATCCTTTTAGGGAAATAAATTCTAAATTTCCATTAACCTCTATATAAAAACTGCTTCCTAGTTGATTTCACTCTAATTTTAGGATTACGCTTTCTTATTCTGCATTCCTCCAACCAAAGGAAACAATTTCTCTCCATCTACCCAACTGAATATTTTTAAGTTACCCCTCAACCTTCTGAACTAAACCAGACACAGTATTACACAGTGTCCTCATCCCACTATAGCCCATCTCCCCAAAACACTAAATTAAGCAGAAAAAAACCAATACAGAAAAAGTGCCAAGAAACTACCCCCAATTGAACAGAACTGTAAGTGTCTTAACTTTGAGTTGTTTTACAAACGAGATGAATCCAGTCAGTACAACACTAGCATGATATACAATTTTACAGAGTATGAATTTTAGTTTATCATTAACAAAAATGAAAAACAGTAATGTTTGTTTATAAAGTAATTTAATGGTCCACTGTAAATCACATCTATTATATCGCAAAGATCCAAGATTCATAGGATGACTAAGTTTAAGATCTATTCATCAATTTAACGGAGACAGACAGCCTTATTAATTGTAATATTGCCCAAAGCTAAGCAACAGTACACTTCTCACTTCTCAGCTTTAATCACAACTCACAAAGTTATTCAACAAAATTACCTGGGCAGCTGCTGTTTTAGCTACCTGGATTATCTTTTCCACATTTAGGTAGCTCTGCTGAGAGGCTGCTGGTCCTATGTGGTAAGCTTCGTCAGCCTGATGAATGAGAATGAATTAGTATACAATGGAATATCTTCAATAAATTTGAATCTTTTATTTTAACTTTGCTAAACCTATTACAGCAACAATCTCCATGTCATCACTCTTGGTGTAAAATATTCTGGCAAATGTAATTGCAACTGCTTTTAGAACTAAAGAACTTTAACAAATAATTCCCAAAATTATGCCTGATAAACAATACGATCAATCCCAAAATTTAGCATGTTATCAAAGATAACACATAGCCCTTAATAAAGGTAAAGCTAGAGCAGGTTACCCAGGCAATAGACTTTTTACACCTAAGGTAAATATACATTTTTTTTAAATAGAAAATAACAAATCTGAAATCCAGTTTGTGGTGCATAATAGTTAAAACCTGAGCAGGAAATGCCTAAAACTATTAGCTATGCACAAAAGAAAGTGATTGTGGAGGTGCAAACAGCAATAGTAGATCAGTCGCTTGTTATACAATGCCATCTGATGGAGTATCCATTGACTTCATGGTACAATGAACAGCTATTCATTCCTAACTGTCATGGCCCTCCTGTGAAGTTAAATTTAAACCCCTGACCAACTTGTATCACAGCATTATTCATTCTGATGAGAAACCAATATTACAGCATTGGATTAATCCATATGAAGAATACATAGATTGAAACAGCTTCACAGATGTGAGCACTGATATCATGTCATACCATTGTGACATGCATGGAATTTTTGTCTGCTTCACTGTACACAGCGACAGAACGAACACCCAACTTCTTTGCTGTCCTCATTACCCTGCAGGCAATCTCACCCCGATTCGCAATAAGAATTTTCTCGATTCTGCAAGTGCCTGGAAAAGAAATTAACAATTTATGCAAATAAATTGCTTATAATCATGATCAGACAGTAAACATTTAGAGTCATAGAGATGTACAGCATGGAAACAGATCCTTCGGCCCAACCCGTCCATGCCAACCAGATATCCCAACTCAATCTAGTTCCACCTGCCAGCACTTGGCCTATATCCCTCCAAACCCTTCCTATTCATATACCCATCAAAATGCCTCTTAAATGTTGCAATTGTACCAGCCTCCACCACTTCCTCTGGCAGCTCATTCCATAAACGTACCACCTTCTGTGTGAAAAAGTTGCCCCTTAGGTCTCTTTTATATCTTTCCCCTATCACCCTAAACCTATGCACTCTCGTTCTGGACTCCCCGACCCCAGGGAAAAGACTTGGTCTATTTACCCTATCCATGCCCCTCATAATTTTGTAAACCTCTATAAGGTCATCCCTCAGCCTCCGATGCTCCAGGGAAAACAGCCCCAGCCTGTTTAGCCTTTCCCTGTAGCTCAAATCCTCCAACCCTGGCAACATCCTTGTAAATCTTTTCTGAACCCTTTCAAGTTTCACAATATCTTTCTGATAGGAAGGAAACTAGAATTTCAAGCAATATTCCAACAGTGCCCTAACCAATGTCCTGTACAGCCACAATATGACCTCCCAACCCCTGTACTCAATACTCTGACCTATAAAAGAAAGCATACCAAACGCCTTCATCAATATCCTATCTAGCTGCGACTCCACTTTCAAGGTGCTATGAACCTGCACTCCAAGGTTTCTTTGTTCAGCAACACTGCCTAGGACCTTACCATTAAGTGTATAAGTCCTGCTAAGATTTGCTTCCCCAAAGTGCAGCACCTCGCATTTATCTGAATTAAACTCCACCTGCCATTTCTCAGCCATTGGCCCATCTGGTCAAGATCCTGTTGTAATCTGAGGTATCCCTCTTCGCTGTCCACTACACCTCCAATTTTGGTGTCATCTGCAAACTTCCCCATGACAGTCTTCTAGATAACTAGTCTATTTATCGTTTCCTTCTTTGCGTCTTCCATCTTTCTTATATAGGAGAAATACATTTGCTATCCTCCAGTCTGATGGAACCCTCAGAAACTAGCTAATATTTGGAAACTAACACCAACGAATCTGCGAACTTGAGAGTCACCTCTTTTAACAGTCCAGGATGAAGGCCTGCTGGTATTTCCAATGTTTTCTGTTTTAACATTAATTAAAATGGTGAACATTCCTTCACTAAGAGTACCTTCGTTTTGGTAGAATGTAAAGGATAAATTTTCATTATACCATTAGCTCTTAATTGACTCAAACTTTGGCTGCTATCCAGAAATGAAATGAATGATCTCATAGCTGTTATAACACTGTTACATGATACCTACAAACAACTCTGAAACCACTAGATCTTTAAATAGTAGGTGGATGTTAAAATCATCACACAGAGTCACAAGAAATTTAAGAGCTCAAAGTTAGACACTGATCTAACGCAACCCAGTCCCACAACATCAGAAGCTGTAGATTCGACAACCCAGTTGGATGGCATAGTAATAGAAAATGCGTTAGTTGACAAAATAAGCACTACAGACTTTGTTTTCAAAAGTGAAGTGTGTAATAGCTTCTATTTAGTAAAGAACAAAATCTCTGGAGTAGAGCATTTCTTTAAAATTAAACTTCAATCTGCTATATTGGATACCAATAGATTGATAGGTTACAGTCCGCAAGCAAAAACAAAAAGGAGGTGGACACCTGCCAAGTAAATCTAGGCTGTCAGGATTTTAGACAGATCCACAGCCATTACTTAAACGTACATACTTTTGGCCCCAAGGACACTTCTTTCCCTGTCATGCAGAAGTACATAACTCCATTCAAAATTGCATGGAACACTGGATTTTAAACATTATGAAATATATCCATTAACTACAGTCAGAACTCTTCCTAACCGACTAATCACTTACTATGCTCCAAATAACAACCTTTCTTTACAACAATTGGAGATCTAAACTCAATGTAAATAAATATAAATTACATAATGATTGCACCTTGGCAAAATGCATCTGTGAAGCCACCATAATTAAAGAAAACATAATACCTGTTGAAGCGTTTCTTAAGAAGGCCGGTGCACAAAGCCATTGCCTATGTAGGAAACAGAATTAATTAACCAGAAACAATACAAATAATACCCATTTTCTTAGTAGGTAATGCAAATCAGAACCTGCTAGAGGTATGGTGTCTCAGAACATGCAACCATAGGTCGTCTGTGCCAGATTTTGGATCTTGCGAATTTTCCGGAGGGGTGACTTGACAGTTTGTACTCAGAGCATGAGAAAAGACAAGTGCACAAAGCCAATGACTAGTTGGCATGCCACCATAAGAATGCAACACCTAGCTGAGATATTGTTTCATCTAATAAAATAAGTATGCACTGCAGCTTAAAAATTGCTCAGTTTCCAAACATTGCCAGTTTTCTGATAGCTGGATATGAGACACTATACCTGTATTTACAAAAAATCATTGGAGTGCAGAAGTTCATACAACAACAGGCTTAAGAGCATGAAATGTTTAGAAACAATACACTCTATGTTTAATCTAGTACAAATAAATCTGAAAAGCTAAATCTTCATAGCAGTCAGATTATGCTTTATTTTCCAGGAAATATGAGTTTTCATGAACTTACCATTGCCTTTGTTATCTATTATTTAAAGGTACTGGTGTTCCAGAAACCAGGAAAGTAAACCAGCAAATGAATGACTCCATGAAAAGATCAATACGTTCAGAACGATTTAGTATCAAAAGGCAGAAAATGGATTATAAAATTAAATTGTGCTCAATCTACATCGATTAACCAGCTTAACCTTTAGAACTACATTCTATCAAACAAATTTTAATGCCATACAGTAAAGATGTCATAGAATGAAAAAATAATTTGGCACAAAAAAGGGGTCACTTGATCTGCTTGTGCCAGCTCTTCATTAGCGTTATCCAATGAACCCACATATCTGTTCCTTCCCCTAAAAGTCCAGTGTCTTTTCCTTTTCAAGTATTTATCCAATTTTCTTTTGAATGATAATATAGAAACTGCATTTATCATGATTCTTTCAGACATCATATTCCTGATCACAACCACTTGCTGTGTAAAATTATGTTTCCTCATCCCAGCCCTCGCTTTTTTTGCAATCACATTAAAATTGGTGTCCTCTCGTAACAGGTGTCAACTTGTTTCCCATATAGCATTAGTTCTCATGTAATGACTGTTCAATTATTTCCTTTTTGGCAAAAATAAATAATCTCTAATAAACACGAACAACAGTAGATGACAATAAAGACTGTGGCCACTATGTTCATATGCTGGCATCAACAAATTATATGGCTCCATATAAAACCTATCAATGATGTCTTTCAGAAAATACAAATTGTTTGCAAAAAGAATGAAACACTTCAGATGAAGGTAGGCAAGGCAACAGTGGTTGTTCGGATGTTGTGCTCATTAGTTAAAAGGATTCAGATGCAACATATGATGGTTGGCTCCAAAAATAAGGTGTATCAACAAGTATGCAAAATTCGAAGGGAGTCCTCATCAGGCAGCTATCTTTATCATGTCAAGATGGACTAAACAGATTGAGAAAAGTTTCTTAACATCTTTGCTGGAGAGTAGGATCCTAACATCAAATATTAATGAAATCAACATTCACCAAGCCAACTGCTTGTTCATTCTCCAGCATTAGTGAATCATCCACAATTGTTGTGGGTTGTACAATTTATTTTGTCTAGACAACTAATGTATCATTATCTAAAGTGGTGCTCCTTAAACATAATAAACTGTCTTAAAATTCTTCATGAATAGTCAACTGCCTATATTAAGTAACTGTGGCCCCGAAGATCCATACTCCACCACTGATTTTATTTGAATAAATAAATACAAAGCAGTAGAAAGTCAATAACCATTCATTACTTTGAAGAGCTCCATCGCATCTCCTTTTACCAGAAACAAAAGATCAGTCAGTGCTTTGTGATGTTTGCTGTTTGTCCAGTGCTATCTCAATGCAAATCTTTCTTTTCTTCAAATTACCTCTCCTCATTCTCTCTACTAAAATGGATCATTTCACCATTGTGTTAAATTTCACCTGCTGTGGTGCTCATTCATTCCACCAGTCTGTCTACAGCCCTCCTGAAGTCTATTATTATCATCTCTTAAATATATTTGAAAGTTTTGTATCATTTATAAACTTTGAAATTATTCCCTGTGTACCCAAATTCAGATAATTTCTTTCTGCTCCTTAGCCAATTTTATATCCATGTTGTTATTGCCCCTGTGTGGACAGGAATGGGGACTGCAGGGAGGATGAGCTGATTGACACAGCAGGAGAAAGTAAGGACTGCAAATGCTGGAGATCAGAGCTGAAAACGTGTTGCTGGAAAGGCGCAGCAGGTCAGGCAGCATCCAAGGAGCAGGAGAATCGACATTTCAGGCATGAGCCCTGAAGAAGGGCTCATGCCCGAAACGTCGATTCTCCTGTTCCTTGGATGGTGATTGACACAGCACCCTGGTGCAGAGAGCCATTCAAGTGAAAAAAGAGAAGAGAATATTGTAATTGAAGATAGTATAGTTAGGGGCATAGACAGTGTTCTCTGTGACCAGGATTGAGAGCCCTGAAGGTTGTACTGGCTGCCTGGTGCTTAGGTTTGGGATATCTCATCTGGGCTGCAGAGGAACTTGAAGTGGGAGGGTAAAGATCCAGTGGTCGTGGTCCACGTAGGTACCAACGACATAGATAAAAACAGGGCAGAGATTCTGCTAAGGGAGTCTGAACAGCTGGGAGCTAAATTAGAAAGTAGAACTAATAAGGTAATAATCTCTGGATTACTACCTGACCCATAAGCTAATTGGCACAGGATTAACAAGATTAAGCAGGTAGATGCACAGCTCAAAGATTGGTGTGGGAAAAATGGGTTTGAATTGATTGGACATTGGCATCAGTACTGGGGAAGAAGGGACCTGTTCCGATGGGACGGCCTTCATCTGATCAGTGCTGGGACCACAGTCCTAGCAAATCGTACAGCTAGGGGTATAGGAGAAAGTGAGGACTGCAGATGCTGGAGATCAGAGTCAAGAGTGGGTTGCTCAAAAAGCACAGCAGGTCAGGCAGCATCCAAGGAGCAGAAGAATCAATGTTCCGAGCAAAGGGCCTTCATCAGGAATGAGACTTATAAGATGAGAGGGTGGAAAGCTAAATGAAAGGGGGGTGGGGCTGGGGGACAGGTAACTGAGAGTGCGATAGGTAGACAGAGGTGGGGGTAACAGGGGGATCAGATAGCTCAGAGGAGGATTGAGTGGATAGGTGGAAAAGAAGATGGACAGGTAGGTGAGGTCATGAGGGCTTTAACTAGTGGTATTGAGACAGGGATTTAAACTGAAAGGGAGGGGGAGGCATGGAGTTTTAGGGAAAATTAGAAAACCCAAACTAAAAGAGGAAGTTAGACTGCAGAACTCAGGAGACGTTATTAAAATCTCCAGCACAGACACAAATAGGACAGAGTATCTGGAAAGGGTTAGCAATCAAACTTCAAGCACACTGGACAAACAAATGACAATGAGAAGAGGAGAGTTAACTCAAGGTGTTATATCTGAATTCACGCACTATAAGGAATAAGGTAAATGAGCTTGTAGCGAAGATAGAAATTTGCAGGTATGACATGGTTGGTGTCACAGAGACATGGCTGCAAGGGTATCAGAATTGGGAGCTGAATATTCAAGAATAGCCATCCTATCGAAAAGATAGACAGGTGGGTAGAGGAGGTGGGGGTGTCCCATTAGTAAGAATTGAAATTAAATTAATAGTAAGAAACGAAGTAGGGTCAGATAGTGTAGAACCTGTATGGGTAGAATTGATGAACCGGAAAAGGAAGAAAAACTATAGATGGAGTCATGTATAGGTCTCCAAACAGTAGTCAGGAGTTGGGGCGGAAGATATACCAGGAGATGGAAAAGATGGAGGAAAGGCAAAGTTACAGTGATCAGGAGGGATTTCAATATGCAGGTGGACTGGAAAAATCAGGTTAGTAGTGGTTCGCAAGAAAAGGAATTTCTGGGATGTTTATAAGGTGGCTTTTTGGAGCAACTTGTGATGGAGCCCACGAGTGAACAGACAATACTGGATTTAGAACAGGCAATACTGAATCTTCTCGGCCCTGAAGCAGACTCGCTACCACAGCCACATCTCCTTCCTCAGCGCCTACCTACAGAACCAACACACCGCCAAACCCTCACCAGCCGAAGCCTGGAGGAAGAACGCTTCATCTTCCACTTTGGGACCCTCCAACCACATGAGATCAATGTGGATTTCACGAGTTTTCTCATTTCCCTTTCCTCCACCTTATCACAGATCCAACCTTCCAACTCGGCACCACCCTCTTGACCTATCCATCTTCATTCCCACCTATCCACTCCATCCTCTGCTCTGAGCTTGTACCTTCACCCCCAACTTCATCTACCTATTGCATTCTCAGCTACCTTCCTGCAGCCCCACCCCTCTCCCATTTATCTCTCAGCCCCCTTGGACCACCCCCGCATTCCTGATGAAGAACTTATGCTCGGAACGTTGATTCTCCTGCTCCTCGGATGCTGCCTGACCTGCTGTGCTTTTCCAGCACCACACTCTGACTCAATACTGGATTTAGTGTTGTGTAATGAGGCAGACTTGATAAGGGAGTTTAAAGTGAAGGAACCCTTACGAAGCAGTGATCATAACGTGATCGAATTTACTCTGCAATTTGAGAGGGAGAAGATAGAATCAGAGATAACAGTATTTCAGCTGAATAAAGGTAACTACAGAGGAATGAGGGAGGAGCTGGGGAGAACTGACTGGGACAGGAAAGATAGTGGAACAGCAATGCCAGAAGTTTCTTGAAGTAATTCAGGAGACACAGCAGAAATTCATCCTGAGGGAAAAGAAACATGATACAGGAAGGATGAGGTAACCATGGATGACGAACGAAGTCAGGGATAGCATAAAAGCAAAAGAGAAAGCACATAAAGTAGAGAAGAACTGTGCAAAATCAGAGGCTTGGGAAGCTTACAAAGACCAACAGAGGACAAAGAAGAAATGAGGAAGGAGAACTTTAAATATGAGAGTAAGCTAGCCAGTAATAAAAAGGCAGACTGCAAAGGTTTCTTTAGATATATCAAGGGCAAAAGAGAGGCAAAAGTGGACACTGGGCCGCTGGAAAATGATGCCAGAGAGATAGTAGTGGGTACAAAAAAATGGTTGAGGAACTGAATAATTACTTACGTCTGTCATCACAGTGGAAGACACGAGTAATTCCTCAAAAATTCAACAGAGTGAGGGGGTAGAGCTGAATATGGTGGCCATCACCATGGAGAGGGTGCTAGAAAAACTGAATGGCCTGAAGGTGAATAAATCACCTGGAGCAGATGGACTACACTCCAGAGTTCTAAGGGATATAACGGAGGTGCTAGTGGTAATCTTTCAGGAATCACTAGAATCAAGGAGGACCCAGAGGACTGGAAAATCGCTAACATAATACCCCTGTTTAATAAGGGAGTAAGGCAGAAGACAGAAATGTATCAACCAGTTAGCCTAACCTCAGTCATGGGTAAGATCCAGAAATCCATAGTGAAGGATCAGATTTCTGAATACCTGGAAGTGTATGGTAAAATAGCAGAGTTTTAAAGGTCATAATCACTAAAGCTTTTATCAAGGGTAGGTCATGCCTGACAAATCTTCTAGAATTCCTTAAGGAAATAACAAGCAGATTAGACCAGGGAGAACCAATGGATGTTAGCTACCTGGAATTCAGGAAGGCCTTTGGCATAGGGCCACACAGCCAACTGCTAATAAGGGCTCATGGTGTTAGAGGCAAAATGCTCGCATGCATGGAGACGTGGCTGTCTGGCAGAAAGCATCAAGTGGGGATAAAAGGGTCCTTCTCAGGGTGGCAGTCGGTGACAAGTGGTGTTCTGCAAGGCTCAGTGTTGGGACCACAACTTTTCACATTAATGATCTCGATAAAGGAACTGAGGGCATCCTGGCTAAGTTTGCAGGTGATACAAAAATAGGTAGAGGGACAGGAAGTGTTGACAAGGCAGGAAGGCTGCAGAAGGATTTGGACAGGTTTGGAGACTGGGCAAAGAAGTGATAGATGGAGTACAAGGTGGGAAAGTGTGAGGTCATGCACCTTGGTAGGAAGAATAGAGGCATGGACTATTTTCTAAATTGTGAGAAAATTCAGAAGTCTGAAGTGCAAAATGACATGGTCATTCTAGTTCAGGATTCTCTCAAGGTAAATATGCAGGTTGAGTCAATAGTTAGGAAGGCAAATGCAATGATGACATTTATTTTGAGAGTGCTTGAATATTAAAGCAGGAATGTGGCTCTGGTCAGGCCACAGTTGGAGTATTGTGCACAGTTTTGGGCTCCATATCTCAGGAAGGGTGTAACGGCCCTGGAGAGTGTTCAGAGGAGATTCATGAGAATGGTCCCAGGAATGAACAGCTTAGCATATAAGGAACATTTGAGGACTCTGGAGGTTAGAAGGATAATGGGGGAATCTAATTGAAACTTACAGAATCTGAATGGCCTGGACAGAGTGGATGTTGGGAAGATGTTTCTAATGATAGGAGAGACAAGAACCCGAGGGCACAGCCTTCGAGTAAAGGGAAGACCATTTAGAACAGAGACAAGGAGAAACTTAGCCAGAGAGTGGTGAACCTACAGAATTCACTGCCACAGAAGACTGTGGGGGTCAAGTCATTGACTATATTTAAGATGTAAATAAATAGGTTCTTGATTGTAAAGGGGATCAAGGGTTACGGGGAGAAAGCAGGAGAATGGGGTTGAGAAACTCATCAGCCATGATTGAATGGTGGAGCAGGCTTGATGGTCTGAATGGCCTAATTTCTGCTCCTACGTCTTTTAGTCTTAAAAGTCTTAATCACTCAAGCTTTTATTTTGCTAATACTCCAGCCCATGGGCAACACCCACAAAACCAAGAAGCATTAAAAAACTAAGACAATAGTGCCCACAATATTTTTCTCACTAACCAAGGATGAATCCCAGTGGAAATGAGGGATTATGAACACTTTTTACAATAATTTATTAACGTATTTTATGCTATCCAAATTCACTATTCGCTTTTCCTTTCCTGCTACATTGACAGCATCCTTTTCTATAATGTGGACAGGTGCACAGTACTCACTCAGTACCTCAACCATATCTCTATGAGAACTCCTTTTTGGTCAGAATTCTACTATCAAAAGGACATGGTTAAGAACTATAATGAACAGATCATTCTTTAACATCACTATTCTTCATTCACAAAAGTATCATTAAAAGTTAGTAATGAATAAAACAAACTACAATTTAAGAACACAAACACAGTCTATATTTAAGTGCTGTATATGATTTTAGAAGAACAAGATGTTACTCTATTCATTTATAGTGGAGTTTTGTTACAGTTGAGTGTATTCACGGTAACTTCAATCCAAGTACATTTTTGCATGCTTTCACTTTCAACAATATTAATTTATTAGACTAATTTATTCAATTTAAAATCTATTTCTTGTGCACTAAATCTAGATTCACCATTCAATATCAACTCGTGATTTATATTTAACACACTATTTTGATTTTAAAGCAACACATTAAACCCTTTTCTGGTAGTTGCTAAAAGAAATTTTATTTGATGTGAGTTAGAAAGTCATTGGCTGAAAACTAACCATGAGCCAGCAGCTGTGTCAAGCAAGATTTACACAACTGGCTTAATAAGATATATTGAATGTAGTTTATACACATAATTGCTGAAGTTTGTCTGCAAGAGGAACTCCAAAAACAAACCATCCTAAGCAATGCAGCCTTAGCTCAATGGTGGCATAGCATCCTCAATTTTCCTTTTCTCTGTAACAAAGGCTTAATCCCAGTGGAAATGAGGGACTGTGAATGCTGTGACTTTTCAACAACTTCTTAACCTACTTTAAAGAGTCATACAGCAGGGAAATAGACCTTCCAGTCCACCCGATCCATGCTGGCTGTAATCTCAAACTGAATTAGTCCCACCTGCCTGCACTTGGCCCATATCCCTCCAAACATTTCTTATTCGTTTATTTATCTAAATGACTTTTAAAGGTTGTAACTTTTTAAAGGTTGCATCACCACTTCCTCTGCGAGTTTTTTCCACACAAGAACTACTGTTTATGAAAAAAATTTCCTCTCGCGTGCTTTTCAAATCTTTTGCCTCTCACCTTAAAAAATCTTGAAATCCCCCACGAAAAGATATCTGCCATTGACTTTATCAACACCCTTCATGATTTTATAAACCTCTACAATGTCACCGTTCAGGTCTTATCAATTTATTTATCTTTATATTTTCTAAGAACTCGAGAACTTCCTCTTCTGTGATGTGAACTGTTTCCAAAACAGCAATATTTATTTCCCTGACTTTTCCAGCCTCCACTTCTTTGTCCACAATAAAATCTGACACAAAATACTCATTTAATATCTCTCCAGTTTCCTAAGGTTCAACACAAATATGACTTACATGATCTTTAAAAGGATCCTACTCTCTCTCTAGTTGTTCTCTTGCTCTTCAATTTCTTTGGATTACCTTTAACCTTATTTGCCAAGGCTATCTCATAACTCCTCTACGGCTTCCTGATCTCCATTTCAAGAATGATGCTACACTCTTTATACTGTTGAAGAGATTTATTTGAACCCAGTTGTCTACATCTATGATTCTTTTTTGTTCTTGACTAGAACCTGAATATCTTTATTTGTCCATTGTTCTCTAATTTTTATTTTTATTTACCCATTGAGGTTCTTGATGTTTATATATTACTTGCGATTTATTTTCATAATCAATTTTCTTCTTTTGTATTAGTTTTTGAGTAATCTGCTGGTTCCTAAAACATGCCCAATTCTCTGGTCTACCAATAATTTTCACTACTTTATCTGCCTTTGTCTTTTTATTTACCTGACTGGCTTTGTTGTCTAAGGGTAGTTCATTCTTCTCATTGAGTCCTCCTTTCTGATGAGAATAAAGTTTTGTTTTGAGTTATGAAATACCTGCTCTGTTCCTTGAAAGTGGAGTTGCAGGTAGACAGGATCATGAAATGGCATTTGGCAGACTTGCCTTCACTGGTCAGAACACCGAGTATAGGAGTTGGCATGTCATGTTGCAGCTGTACAGGACATCGGTGAGGCCATGCTTAGAATACTGTGTTTAATTCTGGTCACCCTTCTAAAGGGAGGATGTTGCGAACAAAAGATTTACAAGGATCTGCCAGGTCTGGAGGATTTGAGTTACAGGCAGAGCGTGTATACCATGGGGATATTTTGTCCATAAAGCGTCAGATGCCAAGGGATGACCTTAAAAATGTTTATAAAATCATGAGAGGCATGAAAAGAGTGAATCGCCATTGTCTTTTTCCTAGGTGGGGGAGTCCAGAACTAGAGGGCACAGGTTTAAGATGAGAGGGGAAAGATTTAAAAAGAACTAGAGGGGTAAATTTTTCATGCAGAAGGTGGTACGTGAATGGTCTGAGCTGCCAGAGGGAGTGGTGAAGGTTGGTACAATTACAATACTTAAAAGCCATGATGTGGAGGTGCCAGTGTTGGACTGGGATGGACAAAGTTAAAAATCGCACAACACCAGATTATAGTCCAACAGGGTTATTTGGAAGTATAGTTTTTGGTGTGCTGCTCTTTTATCAGGTAGCGGTGCAGCAGAATCATAAGGCACAGAATTTATAGCAAAAGATCACAGTGTCATGCATGCAACTGATACGAGATATTGAACAGCAAGAAACCTGCAAACCATTCTAAAAGACGAAGGACTTAACAGCAATCTAGGTTTGTTCAACATACCTTATCGCTTGTGTGACATTGTAATCTTTTGCTTTAAATTCTGTCTTAAAATCCTGCTCCACAGCTACCTGACAGAGCAGTGCTCCAAAAGCTAGTACTTACAATAAACCTGCTGTTTTTTAAACTTAAAAAGCATCAGAGGAACTTAATGTCTTTCAATTATAAGTTATATATCCAGATAATGAATTAAATAATAGTTGAATTATAACAGAGCCATTATTTTTAAAACTTACAATAAAGAAGTTTGACATTTCACATTTTTCAGGCTAGTAAGGCTACTTCATGTTAATTAAAATGTATGTTAGGAAAATCCCACTTATATTTCAGTCAACAACGTCTAACTTCTTCAAATGTTTTTTACTGCAAGCCTAACAGTGCCTGTGTGGAAGTTCAATTCTGAATTACCCATTGTTTGGAACATGGTGTACATGGACTTCAGTAAAGCCTCTGATATTGTTCCACATGGTAGACTGTTGGAGAAAGTGCAGAGGCATTGGATTGACGGTGATTTAGCAGTATGGATTAGAAACTGGCTTTCTGAAAGAAGGCAGCGAGTGGTAGTTGATGGAAAATATTCAGCCTGGAGTCTGGTTACAAGTGGTGTGCCACAAGGATCTGTTTTGGGACCATTGGTGTTGTCATTTTTATAATGGGTGGATGCGTTAGTAGGTTTGCAGATGACACTAAAATTGGTGGAGTAGTGGACAGTGTGGAAGAATGTTGCAGGTTAGAGAGTTTTGAGAAGATTTGGAGCTCAGGTTGAGGTTCTGGATGTAGGTTTGCTTGCTGAGCTGGAAGGTTTTCAGATGTTTTGTCACCATACTAGGTAACATCTTCAGTGAGCCTCCGGACAAAGCACTGCTGATGATTCCTGCTTTCTGTTTGTATTTCTTTGGGTTAGTGATGTCATTTCCTGTGGTGTAACCTAGTTTGGTGATGAAATGCCTGAAAGTGAACTTCCAGCTCGGTAAGCAAACCTACATCCAGAATATTGCAGGTTGCAGGGAGACTTGGATAAACTGCAGAATTGGGCTGAGAGGTGGCAAATGGAGTTCAATTGAGCTAAAAGTGAGGCGATTCACTTTGGGAAGAATAACAGGAAGGCAGAATACTGGGTCAATGGAAAAATTATTGGTAGTGTCGACATGCAGAGGGATCTTGGAGTCCATGTGTGTAGATCCCTTAAAGTTGCCATCCAGGTTGATAGTGCTGTTAAGAAGGCATATGTTGTGTTAGGTTTTATTGGCAGAGGGATTGACTTCCAGAGTTGTAATGTCATGCTGCAAAATGCTAATGTGGACTCACTTGGAATATTGTGTACATTCTGATCGCCCCATTACAGGAAGGATGTGGAAGCACTGGAAAAAGTGAAGCGGAGATTTACCAGGATGTTGCCTGGTCTAGAGGGACAGTCTTACAAGGAAAGGCTGAGAGACTTGGGTCTGTTCTCATTGGAAAGAAGAAGGCTAAGAGGGGACTTGATAGAGACATACAAGATAATCAGAAGATTAGATAGGGTAGATAGTGAAAATCTTTTTCCTAGGATGATGACAGCAGCTTGTACAAGGGGACATAACTACAAATTGAGGGGTGATAGATTTAAGACAGATATCAGAGGCAGGTTCTTTACTCAGAGAGTGGTAAGAGTGTGGAATGCCCTCCCTGCCAATGTAGTTAACCCATGGCAGCGGGAATTATACATGAAGTAAAAAGATGGAAAGATGGTTTGTGTACTGGACTGGGCCACATTCACAACTGTCTGTAGTTTCTTGTGGTCTTGGGAAGAGCAATTGGGATGCAATGATACATCCGGTTGAATGCTTTCTATGGTACATCTATAAAAATTGTTAAGAGTCCTTGGGGACATGCTGAATTTCCTTAGCATCCTGAGGAAGTAAAGACATTATTGTGCTTTCTTAACCATTGCATTGACATGGGTGCACCAGGACTGATTGTTGGCAATCATCACTCCCAGGAACTTGATGCTCTTGATTATCTCCACCTCTGGAAACACTCCCTCCACTCCTTTCTTGAAGTCAATGACTAGCTCCTTTGTTTTACTGACATTGATAGAGAGGTTGTTGTCTTTACACCATGCTGCTAAGCACTAAATCTCTTTATTGTATTCAGTCTTGTCATTATTTGAGATCCCTACAATAGTGGTGACAGGGCAGCAAAATTGTAACTGGAGGCGGGGCGGAATTTGGAGCATATAAGGAATAGAGTGGGCAGTGTTGCAGGATTATGGTGTTTGTTGCCTATTCTTACTGATTGCAGTCTATGGGTCAGGAAATCAAGGATCTAGTCAAAGAGGAGAGGGAGCAGAGACCAAGGTCTTGGAGTTTAGGGGTGAGTTTATTTGGAACCCACAGTTAAAACTTTTCATTTCTTCCTCAAAACAGGGGAATGATAGCACAGAGTGTGCCGTGTGGATTGTCCACGACTCCACAATGACCTAAAATTACAACTCCAAACCTTCCTGAAACCAGGTGAACCCTGAACTCTGAACCCTGAACTCTTCCCCTTCCCCCTCCCCGAACACTCACTGCCTGCAGCTTCTCCGGGCCCACTGGAGACCCCGCTCTCTCACCACCGCCGCCGCCATGATGGCACCGCCAGCTGCACGATCAGATTCGTTAACGGTAACTAAACCGTCCCTCGAGCGGGAGCACTGGAACTACCGGCGCCGCTGCACCCTGTCTTGATCAATAATAAAAACAATTCGTCTTTGCCCTTGATCCGGCTCTAAGTCCTCTCGCCGACCCGTACGGCAGCCGCTGCCAAATAACCAATCAGCATTGACTACGGGAAAGGGGCCGAAACTGGTCGGCCAATCAGATTTGGAGGTTCTCGGACAGAAACGTTCAAGGTCCTAACGCCGCCTCCCCTTCCCCGCCAGGCTCCCACACGCACTCTCCCCTTCCCATCACCCCCTTCCCCTTACTTCCCCCCCACACCCACTCTCCCCTTCCCCTCACTCCCCCCCACACTCACTCTCCCCTTCGCCTCACTCCCCCCACACCCACTCTCCACTTCCCCCCCCACACCCACTCTCCCCTTCCCCCCACACCCACTCTCCTCTTCCCCTCACCCCCTTCCCCTTACTCCCCTCCACACCCACTCTCCCCTTCCCCTTACTCCCCTCCACACCCACTCTCCCCTTCCCCTTACTCCCCTCCACACCCACTCTCCCCTTTGCCTCACTCCCCCCACACCCACTCACCCCTTCCCTTCACCCCCTTACTCCCCCCCCACACCCACTCTCCCCTTCCCCTCACTCCCCCACACCCACTCTCCCCTTCCCCTTACTACCCCCCACCCACTCTCCCTTTCCCCTCACTCCCCCCACACCCACACCCACTCTCCCCTTCCTTCACCTCACATTCCCCTCACTCCCCCCGCAACCCCACTCTCCCCTTCCCTCACCCCCCTTCCCCCACTCCTCCCCTCACCCACACTCCCCTTCCCCTCACCCACACTCCCCTTCCCCTCACCCACACTCCCCTTCCCCTCACCCACACTCTCTCCCAACCCCCTCTCTTTCCTTCACCCCACTCTCCTCCAAACCTTCTCTTCCCTTACCCCCACTTCCCTGCACACCCACTCTCCCCTTCCCCTCACTCCCCTTTCACCCTCACTCTCCCCTTCCCCTCACACTCACTCTCTCCCAACCCCCTCTCTTCCCTTCGCCCCCCCTCCTCCAAACCTTCTCTTCCCTCACCCCCACTGCCTCTCTTCCCTCACCTTACCCGCTACTCCGTCTCCTCCCTCCCTCATTCTCCCTTGCCCACTCTTGCCCTTCACCCCCATTCTCATGCACCCCTTTCACCCATCACCCACACTCTTCCCCCTCCCCTTCTCATTTTGGTAAATAGTGGAAAATTTGAGATTTTCTACTTTGGCCGAAAGAATGGAAAAGCAGAATATTTAAATACTGAGAGTTCAGAAAGCAGTTCAGAGGGATCAGCATGTCATTGTATGTACATCATAAAAAGGTTGCCTTCAGGTACAATGAGTAATTGCTAAGCCAAATAGAATTGAAAATGTGTTGCTGGTTAAAGCACAGCAGGTTAGGCAGCATCCAAGGAACAGGAAATTTGATGTTTCGGGCCAGAGCCCTTCATCAGGAATCAAAAGTCAAATAGAATATTGACTTTTATTGCAAAGTGGGTGGAGCGTGAGTACAAAAGTCAGACAATACCTATACAGATTATTCGTTAGACTGAACCCAGAATACTGAGTATAGTTCTGGTCTCCTTACCTACATTGGGATGTAATTACATCGAAAGCAGTTCAGAGAAGGTTCACGAGACTGTTTCCCAAGAAAAAGGGGCTGGTTCATAAGGAAAGCTTGAGCATGTTGACTCTGTACCCATTGGAGTTTAAAAGAATGAGAGGTGACTCATTTAAATATAGACGATTCTGAAGAGGCTTTACAGGATAAATGGTGAGAGGATGTTTTCTCTCATGGGACAGTTAGGTCTAGAGGGCATAGTCTTAGAATAAAATGGCACCAATTTAAAACTGAGACAAGGAGAAATTTCTTCCCTTAAAGGATTGGAAGTCTGCCACAGAGAGTTGTGGAAACAGACTTCTTATATATATTTACGCTACAATAGATTCTAAATCTATAAGGGATTAAGAATTACAGGAAGGTGGATATGAGGAATGTCAGATCAGCCGTGATTCTATTGAATGGTGATGCAGGTTCAGGAGAGGTCAAATGTTCCTACTTCTGTTCCTATTTCTTATGTTCTTGTAGGATGTTTACTTTCATGAAGCACTCGATAACTCAGAGGAACATGCTGTGTAATAGTTTCAAAATGAAGGATCTCCCATATATATGGAGATAAGGAGGAAAGTATTTTCTCAGAGGGTCATTAGCCCTTAGAAATCTCATCCAGAGAGAGTCAGGTGTCAGGAGTCTGGTGATGGAATATGTTCAAAAGTGGATTTAAGCAGATTTTTGATCCACAAGGGAGTCATTCAAAGGTTGTGGGGGATTAAGCAGGTGTTAAAGCCATAGCAATATTAGCCACAATCTTACCGGAATGGTGGGAGCAGACTCAATGGGCTGAATGGCCTACTTCTGCTACTATTTCTTATGATCTTCTGTATTTTAATACAAAAGAATATTGAAGATGTGTTTAAAACCACGCATATGAATTTTAAAGTATGTCCAATATTTGTGGTTCACGTAGAATGGAATGAGAAGTGCATTTTCTGTCAACATACTCAATTTCACTGGCAAAACAAGTTGTACTTTGGGATATACAGTAGCGCCTCGACTTACGAACTTAATCCGTTCCGGGACCTGGTTCGCGAACTGAATCAATTTTTCCCATTGTTCGGATAGCGTAAGAATGCTTGGACGGCTGTTCACAGTGCACACGCCAAAGACAAACTGAATAAGATCACGCGGGGCCCAAGAGCTTTTGCGTTCAACAAGTGCGTAGCAAAGCAGAACGATGAAACCACATGGTCGCACACGGGCGTTTTGCGTTCATTCCTTCGTTTGTACTTTGAATTTCGTACGTACATTGAAGCAAAATTTTACATACAATCCTGTTCGTAAACTGATTTGTTCGTGAACGGGGTCGTTCGTATCTCGAGGCGCTACTGTACATTATCTTCAGCAAATGTAATTTTAAATATTCAGAATCACATGATTCTCTCAACATAAGACTGAGATTGCTGATAGATTACTGCAGCATGGAACTGGTCTGCAATCAGTTGAACTGTTGATTAAACAATATAACATTTCTCAGGATTAAAGTATTATTATGGCTAGGTCAAGCCATTGGTATTGGTACATTGTGACAAGAGGGAGTGTTCTGTCCTGGCTCTTTTGAAAGGCTGTGTTGTCAGTCTGGAGCTGAATTAACAACTCCATGGAAAGCAGAGTAAATGGCTTGGGTTTTTTTCTGAAGTAGACAAAAGAAGCATGAGTAGATGGAGTCAGGCTCATGCAGATCCAGAGTTTTAGTTTTTGCTTTCAGTTGTTGAAGTTGGGGATTTTGGATTTGAACCTGCCAGAGGCAGCTGTCTCACTGCTGCTGCAAAAGATGGAGTTTTCTCTCTCTCAGCTGCTAGGTTTATTCTGTCAAGTTTTCCTTCTCCTGGACTGGAGTAGATAGCAAGCGAGGGAGATGTGTTTTGCTGAATTTGCTTTTGCCAACGGTCAGTTTTTTGGGATGCTGCTATATTGGAACAGTTGATGAATAGTAGTCAAAATATGCATTTTTAAGTATTTCAATGGAGTGAGTTATGTTTTTTTTGTTTTGTATTTAACAGTGATGTAAGAATAAAGTGTGTTTTGCTCAAAGCCTAGTAGCTTGACTGATTAAATCACACTTAGACTAGACCACAATTTTTACTGAAAGCTATCTCCTTAATATGTTTTGAGGGGATTTGATCTGGTCCATAACAACATGCTTAACACTGACAATCTCTCTTCCAAAAAATAGATGAAGCAGCAAATTGTATTTTAAAGGTGCTATGTAAAGTGTTGAAATGGTCCAAAGAACTTCACCAGGGCATTATAAATTTGACACCACACAACAGAAGATAAATGGGCATATGCCTACAAGCTTAATCAAAGAGAAGCATAAAGGGAAAAAAGGCACAATTTATTCACCAATAATTGGCTCACCCATGCTCAATTTGTGTTCAACCAGGATGACTCAGCATCAGATCTGGTAATGGGAAAAGAAAACTGAATTTCCATGGTGAGAATGAGCCTCTTCAGTATCAATGCCAAAATTTGATTAATTGTGGTACCAAAGAGCACAAACAAAACTGAAGTCAAAGGGAAGCAGACAGAAGACTCGAGCTGCACTAACTGGAGTCAGATTTAACATAAACATAGACACATAGTGAATAGAAGCAGGAGTAGGCCATTTGGCCCTGGAAGTCTGCTCTGCCATTCATTATAACCATGACTGATCATCCAACTCAACAGCCTGTTCCTGCTTTTCCCCCATATTCTCTGATCACTTTAGCCCCAAGCACTATATCTAGCTTTCTTGAAATCATACAATATTTTGTCCTTGACTGTTTTCTGTGATAGCAACATCCACAGTTCACCACTTCCTGTGTGGAGAAATTCCTCCTTATCTCAGTTTTCTGGTATATTCTCTGTCTTTAGACTGTGACCCCAATTCTCGACTCCTACATCAGGATCATCATTTTTTCATCTACCCAGTCTAGTCCTTTTAGAATTTCATAGATTCCTATGATACTACAATTCTTTACTCCAGTGAATATAACCTTAACCAATTCTGCCTCTCTGTATACGTCAGTCCTACCATCCCAGGAATCAATTTGGTAAACCTTCAGTGCACTCCCTCTATAGCAAGGACATCCTTCCTCCGGAGATGAAAACTGCACCCAGTGTTAGAGGTGTGGTCTCACCAAGATCCTAGAAATTGCAGCAAGTCATCCCTGCTACAGTACTCTGATCCTCTTGTTATGAAGGCAAACATACTGTTTGCCTTTCTTACTGCCTGCTGCACCTACATACCCAAAGCAAACTGGTGTATGAAGATATCCAGATCTCAATGGCTATAAATTGAAAGAGGGAAATGTGCAATCAGGTAATAATCTATTAATATGGATAACCTCACATTTATGTTGTATTATATTGCAGCTGTCAAGCATTTGTCTGCTCATTTAATTTGTCCAAATTACACCGAAGCATCCCTATATCCTCCACACAGCTCATCCTCCCACCAGCCTTGTGTCATCTGCAAGTTTGGAGATATTACATTTAGTTCCTAATCCAAATCATGAAAATACATTGTGAATAGCTTGGGTCCTAGCACTGATTATTGTAGTGCCCCACTAATTGCTGCCTGCCATTCAGAAAGAGATCTGTTTTTTTCTACTGTTTCTTATCTGCCAACCAGTTTTTATCCAACACAATACTCTGCTCCTTATAAAGGAAAATAGGCATGTTTGCTTGACACGAAATTTGAAGGGATTTAGAAAGGCAGGACTTTCTCCAGGACTTTAAGGTATCTGCTATTGTATATTAATTGATTCTTAATTGTATAAGAGTCCAAGGATCACTGTTGCCTGGTAATATGTAACCTTAGACTCACATTTGCAATTCTGGTCCTCCAGTACTTTAGGGATATTCTTAAAGAATTATTGAAGAGGTTAAACATCTCTACCTACACCCAGACTCCTGGAACTCTGTCACGTGACCATTGGTGTTTTCAATAAATCAGGCTTGGTGCATGTGATAATAAGAGTGAATGCTTGAATTCCACAGGCTTGAACAACAGGGCATCCAACTCTGATGGCAGGTTAAATACAGGGAGTCAACCAAATTAATAACTTCACAGGTTTCACTATACTCTCAGTATTTCCTTTGACATACTTCTAATATTGCCAATTTGAAAAAAAAATTGTTTAATACAAAACAAAAAAAACACTCACTTCCGGGAGCTACAGTGACATGGAACAGACTTTAACTACAAAACATTTGCTCAATACACTGAAATTTCATCTTAATAAATAACTGCAATGACTGAGACATTCACATTTTTTTGTAACACCAACATGCAACCATCATGTTGTGTCCTCCGATTTATTCAAATTACATTACAGGAGGAAGCGAATGATCTGCCTGTGGTAGATTTGATTGATATCTTGGAACGATGCTCCCAGACAGGAACTTTTTTTTGTTTCCTAGAAAATTCTCTTAATGCTGTTTACATCGATCAGCTGCACTGCTTTCCATTTAAAAAAATACTTAGCACTGTTCCTTCAGAGACTCAATTACTTGAAAAAAATCTACTAAAGCAAAGCATAAGAGGGGATTAACACATGACATGGTAATCAGGGATACTTGGCATTAAACTAAAGGCTGTTGAACTTGAGAAGAATTTGCCCTATATGAAAAGAACTAATTAAGAGACAAGGTTAGGGAAGAGACAGTGATTCATATGAAAAGATAAGCTTATGATGAGTTTGGCAAAGGGACAGAGGATAAGGACTAAAAAACCTAACCAAAATAAAATGCTGGTTAAGTGGACTGTGTAATGGTACAAACTGGCTCACATTTTGTACTGGTAGAACTCTTACAATCACCAATGCGTGGGCAGCTTTTCAAATACATTTAAATAAATATGATTTGTTTGAATAAAGCATCTGACTTTCAAGGTATCCTCGAGTATCATGACAAATCTTCACCTTTTCAGAGATTAAAAGAAAGTGGAAATTGATAGACAATATGAGTGATTGGCATCAATTTTGAAAAAGAGGTTATAAATGAGAGAGAAGAATGCCATGTTTGGAAGAGGGGACATGTCCAACAGCATGAGCAATGAGAACTAGATTAAAAAGGATAATTCCTGTTAGATAGGAACAAGTTTTGCATGTTGACAATAAGCAATACAGAGGAAAATAAGCTTATTTTTTCAGACAAAGCTCCTTAACCAATTGTCGTTGGATTCACACAGTGTGTTCTGAAGAAGGATCACTGGACCTGAAGCATTAACTCTGATTTCTCTCCACAGATGCTGCCAGACTTGCTGAGTTTTCCCACCAATTTCTATATTTGTTTCTGGTTTACAGCATCCACAGTAATTTTGTTTTCTTTTGTAGAGTTTCCCATTTGTTTAAATGGTGTTTCAGATATCATGGTAATAATTGACATTGACTCAATGTTCAAAATATAGGAGTCTTACGCACTATCAGGAGGCAGAAGTTTAAACAAGATCATTAATGGCAGTGTTTTAAAAAAAAGCTAGTTTATTAAAGCAAAAGGTAGCTACAAATGACATTACAAATGTCCAGATCACATCATCCACATTTATCTTACATCTGTGAACTTTTAAAATTTTATTTCCATAGAAGTCAATTAATCCTGCTCACAAGATCGAGTGGCTGCTATTACTAAAGCTATAGTAATGCAGTCATTTAAAAATCACACAACATCAGGTTATAGTCCAACAGGTTTATTTGGAAGCACTAGTTTTCGGATCGCCGCTCCTTCATCAAACACCTGACAAATAGCAGCGCTCCGAAAGCTAGTGCTTCCAAATAAACCTGTTGGACTATAACCCTGATGTATGATTTTTAACTTAGCCCACCCCAGTCCAACACCGACAGCTCTAAGTTTTAGTAATGTAGTAATTATTTTATCAAACCAGCATTCTGACGTGTTTATAGTTTCACTTAAATGATCAATTAATCGATCAACAATGACCTTCCAGTTTCTGGATTGCCAGAGACTGGGCATATGACTTAGATGTTCATTGGAATCCTGTGGAAGACCCAGCACATGGACTCATATACAGATTACCCAGGGAGTTTCAATTTCTGATGGGCTATTCCCTTGTTTTTAAATGATATTCTGCCACTATCTCTGATCTTGAGCTGGAGAACACCGGAGAATTCCACAATGCATACCTGCATTGTTACACAGTGACTGTTAAATAGATTAAAGTCTAGTTTAACATCTGAGTAGCTTTACTGCTAAACCCATCCATCATTTACACACCCCCTCCCTCAAGTGTATCCCAACCTGACCAAACTCTTGACACAAACACCATCTTCAACCCGACCACCCCGCCAATCTGCCCTACCCTAAGTGACTTAGCTGAAACACCCTATTCATTCACCTCTTCAATATCGCACATCTATTCAGTATAGCATATGGCAGTTTGTGGGCATTCTCTGTTTTCCTCCAACTCTATTTCACTTCAAGAGAGCTCTCTGAGAGATGCTTCATACCACATTTCTGGAAAATCATGGACTTGGAAAGTCTCTAAGGAATCACGGAGCTGTGTCAGTTCACAGAAGATTGAGGAGAGCTGCAATCCAATGATGGTTGCCACTCTTTGGGATTTCTAGGGCCACTGTATGACAGATGCTCCTTAGTTGAAAAATAAAAAATCAAAATATAAAGTAGGTTTAAAAGTATCAAGTCTTTAACTTATATAGATGTAAGAACATTTTTCTCTTATTAACAATTCTAAAATAAAGACACAATTATACAAAGTGGTTTATTTGTATTAATGAAAGTCATAGACAAACAGAAGAGATTCACAGATGAAATCAAAGCCTCAAACGTGTTATGACTGGTAAAAATGGACCAATTTGTAATTTCCGTATTCTAATCTGAATATCTGAGATTTTCATGAACAAAATGGTTTCAAAAAAATGAAAAACACATAAGTAATCTAAGATAGCCACAATGATCACCTGACCAAGTTTCATGAAACCATCAATAAACAAGATCCAGCCTGTTCTGAAATTAACATGTCATCGAAATGACTCAAACGACTCACTCAGATCTCTATTTCTTGTTTGATTTGCACTTTTCTGGAAGTTTCACATATCAAGTTGAAAAACGCATCCCAAATTTTTCAGCTTGAAAAACAATTACATTAGGCATGGAAATACACATGAACTTAAATACCACAGCTTTTGGGCAGATCAGAGAAAGGACAAATGGGTTTGTAACAGTAGAACTGGAAGGTTCTGTCTCTCCCTTTTGTCTAAGTTTCTCAAATAAAACAATATCTGGTAGTAAACCATTCACTGAGAACAAAAAGATATGTACAAATTTTGATATTGTGGAGGATACAAGTTATCAGTTAAACAACCGAAGCCTTAAGTTAAATGTAAACCTTTAGGACTCTGAGGACATTTAAACTACATACTGGATCTTCCTTTTTGTGGTATACACTCATACCATTTTTAAACAACTTTATACCTGTCTGTATGTGCATTTGATAACCTATTTTGTCTAGTATTAGTACACAAAAAAATTCCTCTTTTAGTAAAATCTTGTAATTGTCTCCTTAATTTTAAACTAGCAAGTTATAGTTTAATGGAAGTGTGCCTTAACTGCATTCTAAAAGAATTTTAAAAATCTTTGTTCCAAACAAAGGAATTAAAAAATGGGAAGCTCCTCATGCTGTTAAAAGTATTTATAAACTCCTTGCACTCATTAGGACAATTCACAGGAATTACCAACATCAAGCAAAAACAAATATTTATACTACAGGAGTGGAAAATTCCAATTGGTTGGTAACTAGATTCTGATTGGTAGCGGTATTGCCATTGAAAATGTAACATTTGGATGATGACTGAGTTATTGCTTCAAATAAAAAATGAACCAGAGAATTGCTATCACCTACTTTGTTCAGTTAAAACAGGAACACTGTGTACTCTTTAGCTGCAAAGAACAGAGATCTTATGCATTAATATGTTGCTTCCAACAGGCACAAATACACCACACTGAGCCCAGTTGACAATTCTAAATTGTTTATCAGCATAATTCTCTCACACTCAGGTTTATTTAGCACATGTCCAGTTGTGGAATCACATCCAATGTTAGATCCTGTGTTTTTCATTTAGCAAGCATGGGCTGGTTTGTATGGCTTTGCTTATTGAGAACAACCAAATTAATATGCTATTCTAATCCAATCCTCCACTCATTGGGGCACAAGTTCAAATACATTAGATGCGATTGTGCATTCAGCATAAGTCAGGAACTCTTATCAGTTTGCTTTAATTACTCAAACATACTGTTTCCTTCAACAGAAACCCACATTTCAGCTGGGAGAAGCGGATAACAGAAAGCAAAACCAATGCAAACATTTCTTAATATCTTACATTCTTCATCAGATATTAAGAAGCTTTATTCTTCTGTAAATGTAGCTTCATTGTCCTGTTTCATTTATTGGTACAAGCTTATAATTAAAAAAGCAATAAGGTATTTGTAAGAATTGTAATCTATATAAAGGATATTGCAATTTATTGACATTTATAAATGTCAGCGACCATTAATGAAATTACTTCATACTGTTAGCAACGTATGCCTTTTCATTTCTAAAACTTATGATTTAAAAGTAACTAAAATTAATTAATTTAGATATGTATTGTTGAAGCATTTATAATCAAATTACTGAAAGCAGTGAATACACATGAAGCACAGAAAAACTTTTAAGGATAGCTCCAGAAAATAAAACATTCCACAGAAGATCTTAAAATCAATTTTTAAAAACCTAAAAAGTAATATTGAAAAACAGCTAACTTTGACTGAAATTATTGCTGTTCTCCATAAATTGACCAATTGTTGTTAACTGTTTGTAGAAAAATGCATTTTGTACGAAATCAAAATGAAACCAATTTACAGGATAGAATCCCTGTACTTCTTTGTTTTCAGATTTAAAAAAGTCAAAAGAACATAATCAAAATGCATTTGCCATCACAATATGTTTCAAAATTAGAATTGCTAAGCCTCTACAGAAAAGCTACATTACTCCAAACTAATTATAGTTTTAATTCCCAGTAATTCTGATATAAAAGACATAAAAGTAATCATAACACCATGTAGAGATATAATGACTCAATGGTAAGCTAATCCTCCACCAGTATATCAATGCATATTTGAAACAAACCATGTAAGTTGAATAGAGAGGAAATCAAAATTCAACTGAGATGCACATCTTCAATAATAATGACAAGTGAAAACTAAGTGAAGAGGCTAGTAGCATCTTTCTTACTACATTCGATCTCTTTTCTCAGATTCGCTGATAGCCTGCAAATCTTCGACGTCGATAATACAAGTACACGATGATTACGATGATGATCAACACAAAAAGAGACACTCCAAAGCAGATGGGCACAATAATTCTATAATCCAAGAAGCATTCCTCCACTATAAAAGAAAGGAAGGATAGGAGTAAACCTTATTTTTGTATAATTCACGTTATTCCCTTTACAATCAAATATGACAGCTAGTGTAATCCATCACGATGGTACTTGAAAGAATGCCTTCAACGTGAAATTGAATGTACTATAATCAAAAAAACTTCTGATATATCAACTGTCATTTGTCAAATTCATAAAATTTCTTAATGCCATCAACAAAATCACTGATTTATAGTTTAAATTAAAAGGTTAACAGGTTTGCAGAATGTGAAAGCACTCTTCAAAGTACCATAATCATGCATCATGATATTAAGATTAATGTTTAGAAACAGTAACAAGAACAATACGAATTATGTACGTGTGAAATTCTGCCCCTTAAACCTGCAGATTATATTCAATATAATCATAAATGATCCCATCTTACCGTCCCGCTTAAATTTATTCAATGTCACTACATCCAAACTCTGAGATAGTGAATTCCACAGTTTCATGACCCTTTAAGAGAAGTACTTTCTCCTTGTCTATTTTAAATCTGCTACCCCTTATCCTAAAATGATGACCTCTCATTCTAGATTGTTCCACAAGAGGAAACATCCCCTCTACGTCCAAGAGCCATCTGTTTTTAAAACATCGTTTTTTATAAAAAGGATTGGAACACTGCCTATTAAATTTTAATCGGTCATGTTTCCAACATATGCCTGGAAACCTTTGCTTTTATTTAACATTCCAACTCTTGAATTGATCAAGATTATTAAGATATTGAACCTAGAGCACACTCTTTTCGATCTCAATGGTAATCTTTAAGATGGATTTTAAGAGAACATTTACTTAATTTGGACATACCAAGAAATATTTATTTTCCAACAATTTTCTTAACTATTTCATTCATAGATTGTCCTTTATGAGTATTGAAACAATTATATTACTGTATACCATTATGAACAAAAATATTCTCATGGACTTGACTATAAATCATCTTCTCTCTCAGGTCACTACATTGCATTTTTTAAAAAATTCAGTCTATACCATTCCCATTGATTTATTGTATCAATTCCAGCTGTCCGCTGCAGTGGTCGGTATATTGGGTCCAGGTCGCCGTGTTTATTGATTGAATCGGTGGATGAGTGCCATGCCTCTAGGAATTCCCTGGCTGTTCTCTGTTTGGCTTGTCCTATAATAGTAGTGTTGTCCCAGTCGAACTCATGTTGCTCGTCATCTGCATGTGTGGCTACTTAGGATAGCTGGTCGTGTCATTTCGTGGCTAGTTGGTGTTCATGGATATGGATTGTTAGCGGTCTTCCTGTTTGTCCTATGTAGTGTTTTGTGCAGTCTTTGCATGGGATTTTGTACACTACGTTGGTTTTGCTCATGCTGGGTATAAGGTCCTTTGTTCTGATGTGTTGTTGTTTGAGAGTGGCTGTTGGTGTGTATGCTGTTGCGTCCTAGAGGTCGTAGTAGTCTGGCTGTCAGTTCAGAAATGTTCTTGATGTATGGTAACATGGCTGGTCCTTTAGGTTGTGGCATGAGCTCATTCCGTTGTCTTTCCCTTAGGCATCTGTTGATGAAATTGCAAGGGTATCCGTTTTTGGCAAATACATTGTAGAAGTGTTGTTCCTCCTCTTTGCAGTGAGTCTGGAGTCACATGTCAGCCAGTCCAGGTAAGGACAGCAAATATTTCCCTAGAGAACATTGTGAATCAGTTGGATTTTCCCCCTGACAATTGATAATGGTTTCAGTCATTATTAAGTATGTCAAATTTGTAAGTTAATGAATTCAAATTCCATCATCTATCATAGCAAGATTTAAACCACAGTCTTTAAACCAGAATCCTCAGAACATTCAGGGTGTCTGGATTAAGCATTAGGCTAGATTACCACCAGGCCATCTCCCATCTTGTCTTGAATTTAATGATACCATACAAAAGCTGAATACCTGAAAATGTGTTGCTGGAAAAGCACAGGAGGTCAGGTAGCATCCAAAGAGCAGGAGAATCGATGTTTCGGGCACGAGCCCTTCTTCAGGAAAAGCTGAATAGCCACAGGTTTATAGACCCTAACAGTGAACGCTAAAATAAAACTGCATCTAACTGGCTGAGGAAGAAAATAATTTGCTTAATAGCAACCTTTTCCTGAAGAATGCGATTGCCACAATGTACAGAATTACATTCAGTTGTGAAGCTTGTTTTTAAACCTGATTATGTTTGAAACAAATAGTTAAAGCAAAAGAACTGCAGACACTGAATGAGAAACAAAAACAGAAAAGTTGCTGGAAAAGCTCAGGTGGCCTGGCAGTATGCGTGAAGAGAAATCAAAACGGAGGAAGGGTCACCGCACCAGAAAGATTATCTTGGATTTCTCTTCACAGATGCAGCCAGCCCTCCTGAGCTTTTCCAGCAACTTATTTTCTCATCACAAAGAAAAACAATACATGTGTGCAGGACCTAGGAAAGGTTAAAACTGGCAACATATTTTGGTTAATCATCACCTAGCTAAACAAGGGATATAGGATACAGGTTTAAACAAAGTAACATCACTGAATACTTCCCAGTTTTGCTCAGTAGATTGACTGAATACCAATCTCAAACCTTAGAAAATACAGGGTCACAAAGAATTTCTATACTAAATTAGATATGTAGCCTCAACAAAATTCCAAGTTAATATTGAGTTAAGTGCTAGAAAAAAAAGTGCAATTTTCAAGTGAATGTTGAAAAGTCTAATATTTCTGCACATTGCCAGGGTGGGATGGATCTTTGAGAATGCTGACAGCCTTTTCTTGACACCAGGCGTGGTAGATGGATTTTATAGATAGGAGGTTGGCCTTTGTGATCGTCTGGGCCGAGTTCACTACTCTAACTGTCTCCAATCTTGAAGAATGGTACAGTTGCCATACCAGGTAATGATACATCCAGACAGAATGCTCTCAATGGCGCATTTATAAAAGTATTTGCCCTTGTGCCAAAATTTCCTCAGCTGCCTGAGGAAGAGGAGACATTGTTGGGCTTTTGTAACCAGTGTCCACGCATCCAAGAAAGCTTATTGTGGATAACTTCTCCCAGGAACTTGACACTCTCTACTCGTTCCACCTCTTAACTTTGTGGGGGGGACATGAGTAACATCCTGCCAAAGAAAATAGGCACAGACATCTGACCACACAAACCAGCCAGTTTTGTAACATTTCTACCCTATTGTTGTTAGGGTACTGAATGGACTCACTTAACATTTGCCTGTACTTTTGTTTTTGCTGCTGTTTACCCATTATTTAGGTGTGAATGCTACTAAAAACTTTGATTTGCCTGTATTGCTTGTAAGAGAGCTTTTCACGGTGCCTCAGTACACTTGACAATAAATTCACCCCAATGAAACAATTAGGAAACATATCAAAAATCACTTTTTGAAAATGATCTGTGCTAGTTTTAAAACAAAAATGACTTACTGGGGTTTGGTTATGACACAGTATGGATGTAACAAGTTTAACAAACCAATCCTCAGAAAATCTTTACACAAATGATAGAATGCTTTATTTTAAAATGCACTGATGGGTTTATTGACAAGCATACACACT
Source organism: Hemiscyllium ocellatum (assembly GCF_020745735.1). Classification (NCBI taxonomy): domain Eukaryota; kingdom Metazoa; phylum Chordata; class Chondrichthyes; order Orectolobiformes; family Hemiscylliidae; genus Hemiscyllium; species Hemiscyllium ocellatum. The sequence continues at coordinate 35,835,413 of NC_083413.1, forward strand.
TTGTACACAAGTTAATTATTTGTTAACTTAGGGAACAAACTGTAAATCTCCTTTCCAAACAGCATTAAAAATGTTTTATTTACACATACTGGTGAAACAAGTTTTCTTCAAGTTGCTATAGATAGAAAAGTAGTAGAGTTATGTCCATTTCAACAAATCTTGCTGAATTTATTCATCCCTTAATAGCTTCATATTCTTGAAATTTCCGTCTTCTATCAATTGTATACATAATGATCACAGTTAGGATCAATCCTGTCAAAGCAATTCCCACTAATACTGGAATCAGTTTGCTCTCAGCATCCATTTCACATTTTGCCACTATAAATGAGAGTCAGATCAGCCATTAAACTTCAGGTATAAATGTTTAAAGAAAATGTCAGTCACTCAATCTAGAGAATGTGTTACTGAAAAGTGAATCCAGACTCTAAAAACTCATGGTACACTCCTGTGACAATAATAAAACAATAAAACACTTGATGGGCATTTTCTACCTTTGAGGTAGAGGTTTCAAAGCACGATGCACGTTTATGCCTGATCAGAATGCAGACCCAAATATGGATGATAGTGAATTGAAAAAAAAATGCAACTTTAGAGTTTCTAGTTTAATCATTTTCCAGCAACAGTTGTTTTGCTTCTCTAGTCAATTGAAATTCAGACAAAAAGATTAGATTAGTGTGGAAATAGGCCCTTCGGCCCAACAAGTCCACAGGTGACCCGCTGAAGAGCAACCCACTCAGACCCATTCCCCTACATTTACCCCTTCACCTAACATTATGGGCAACTTAGTATGGCCAATTCACCTAACCTGCACATATTTGGACTGTGGGAGGAAACCAGAGCACCCAGAGGAAGCCCACACAGATACGGGGAGAACATGCAAACGCCACACAGACAGTTGCCTGAGGCAGGAATTGAACCTGGGTCTCTGGTGCTGAGGCAGCAGTGCTAACCACTGCCACCATTTGAACATTATAACCCTCTGAAATGACAAGCTTCCTAAAGAAACAGATTGGGCATGTGGTGCATCAGTTATCAACCAATCATGCAAGAGGACAGAATCCTGTGATGTCATTTGAGATCTTTATGGTCAAAGCAAGCAAATATCTAGTACCTTCAACTTTTCAGACCAAATGAGAGAATGAACATTGCTGAAATTAAACCAAGAGATATCAGATTAGCAAATTCAATGTCAGGTTTAGAAAGGAAAGTGGAGGGGGAAGATTTGGATTTATTTACTGGAGTTTTTGTTTAAAAAAAACCATTGAAGGAATGAATGAAACTTCATATTCAGCTTTACCCCTCCAAATGCCTGCACTTTTATGGACCAGGCCAGATCCCTTCAAAACATCAAGTAGCCCAGACCCTAACTTCATCAGTTGTTTTGTGCAGGTGTAACAAATATTCCAGGAGTGATGCAGCTGGTCAAACAAGAAGAAAAAAAAAACTGAATAACTTATCCAAAAACCCAGATGATTATACCAACTTCATGATGCTGTCATTAACACTTGCAACAATCCCCACAAACATCCCTTGGCACAAGGCAAGTGAAACACAGGATCTTAGATCAGAGACATGCGGGAGTATCAGCATGGACCTGCTTCTTGGTCCAACAGCTTCAAAACTGCCTGACCGCTTTTGGTGAATAGAGACACACAGAACTGGCCACTTCCCTTTCATTGCACAAGTTTCATTTTAAAAAAAACTTGAAAACCTTTTTGTTGAGACAGTGTCTGGTAGCTATAAGCAAACTGACCCAAAAGCCCTTCAACTTAGATTCCAGAAAGCCTATAATAATCTGTCTGGAAAAATAAAAGCCAAAAGGATAACGTCACCCCAAGTCTCATCTATATTTCAGATTTTTTTTGACTTCTCACTGGTAATTGTGGATCTAGCCTGAACATCTTTAATGCTTTCTTCCTTTATCATTCTTAAAGCCCAAGTTAGCTTTTGATTATTTGCCCAAAAAATTCTTAAGTATGACCAATGGTCAGTTCCTATCTACCCACACATAGAAAAACCTCACCAACCTAATATGTTTAGGTTTCAGATGGTTAACTAGTTATGTTAGGAACCCTCAGGGAAATTAAATCCTCAATTCGGATTTGGAGTACTGCCTGACTTTAGTTAGCCAGGAGGAGAAAAAAAAGAGACAAATGAAATCTGCTAACTCCTGAACAACTCAAAAAACCTATTCCCCTGCCTGCATGTCTCTTCTCCAAAATTCTACTAATCCTACTAGTTAGGACTTTAGGGTGGGAGGCAGCTCCTAATTAAAATTTCTTTGGTCAACTTCTAAGGACACCAGCAGAATGCATGATAACTTTTGAATACAATTTAGTGTAATAAGTAGCCGTCATTTAAATTGGATTTGAATTGGTTAGTCATAATAATGCTCTAGTCATAAATAAATATTAAATTTTGAAGAAAACCTATGAACAGAATTGGATTGGTCATCTTGGACCAATCCAAAAGATAACTGACATGTAAGAAACCCAATACTACATTGCCTTTTAGGATACCTGCCAGACTGAAGTTAGCCATTGACTAAATCTGGTTTACAGGAGATGAAAGTGAAGTTTCAACATTTTTCAAGCACTGTTCTCAGTTTTGCGAAAATAGATAGGACCTTACCTTTACCAAATTTTCCACCAGTAATGTCAAACGCTTGGAGTTGAGTATTAACAAGAAGAATCCATAATGGATTGGCTGAAATATCCACAACCTGCTTGCTTTTGCACTTGTAAGAATGCCCAAGTGTAGCCTTGAACAACTTTAGATTCTTCACAGTACCCATATAATATTTCTCTGTAAGAAAATAAAACAACAAAAAACCATATCCAGAAACAGAACATTGACAGCAATTATGCACATGCTGCCAGGAACTCAGGATTTAAATCCAGGTCCTTTGCTCTCTACAATATTTTAAATCAAATAATATTTAACTGTCAACATGAGACTTCTCTCCCTGGAGCAGTGGCTGTTTTCATTAAAACAGCATTTTTCCAATATTTTAAAAGTAAAAAAAAAACACACACACATTAGAGGGAATGATTGATGACCTATCTGACTTTATTTTCTCCCCTCAGGGGGCATCACGTTAGGGCTCTTGTAGCTGCTTGGTCTTTTAATCGGATCACTCATGATCAGATTTTAACTTCAATCCTACCTTTCCCTTAAAGGGCTGCAAGGAATAGTAGAGGAACTGTTGACTGGTGAGCCTGATTTCAGTGGTGAGTAAGGAGAAGGTGACAAACAAGATTCAAGGTGGCAGAGCAGTGAACATTGGATTTCGAAGCATTTGACAAAGTTCCACATGGTAGACATGTGTAACAAAGATCTCACCATACTGAAGTGATCTGAATGTGAATATAGGACATATGGTCAGTAAGTTTGCAGGTCACATCAAAATAGGTGTAGAGGACAGTGAAGATTATCCATGTACAATGATAAGATTGATCAGATTATCCAATTAGCATTTGTTTGCATTTTTGAAAAATTAATGCCTCATTTACCCAAGGCAAACTGGGGCAGGACTTTTACAGTTAAGAGCAGGACCTGAGTGTTGCCAAACCAAAACAACTAGGTGTGCAGGTGCATAGTTCCTTCAAAGGCACATGTAGGCAGGGTGGTGGTGAAAGGTGGTGTTTGGTACACTTGCCTTTATTGGTCAGTGCAATGAGTATAGGAGTTGGGACGTCATGTTGCACCTGTACAAGACATTAGTGAGGCCACTTTTAGAATACTGTGTATAATTGTGGTTTCCACATCGATAGGGAGGACGTTAAACTGGAGGGTATAGAAATGATTTACAACGGTGCTGCAGGTTTCAATTACAGGAAAAGGCTGAGGCTATTTCCCCCCCCCCCCCCACCATTCCACACTCTTCAGAGCAAGGGAGATAGGTTGACACAAAGCTAGTCCTTTTTTCTGAAGGAAAAAGGCTGTTTTTTGGCCCAAGGATACTCTGTCCTTTAATTTTCAGAAGGGTAATAAACCAGGCCAGGCTCCGAGTCTGGTTTGGTACAGAGCTGAAAAGGATTTTGAGAAGTCTTGTTTATATGTAAACTGATGAAACTTCAGACCAGAATGGTCTCGTTTTAGAAGTGACTCTGTATAAGAGGAGGAGTGGTCAGCTCTCTAGCTGTTCCAGTTCAGTCCTGAACTGGTGAGGAATTCAACAGTGAGCTGTGTGGAAACTCTTTCTGCCCTTCAACGTGTAAGCAAGTGTTCCATTTGTACTGGTTTTAAAAGGGAGATTGGTTACTGAGTCTGTTGTAGGTGTTCAGAAAAGCATAATTAGGTCCAGTTTGGATAGGCAGAGTTCTGAAGGGGTTCTTTATTCTGTTCACTTACCAAAATAAATTGCAAAGTTATGGTCTGGGCTGCCTCCTTAAGAATGTTTTGAGCTGTCAGAGTCTATTACAGGATGACTTGAGGTTTAAGAATCATGAGGGCCATAGATAAAGGTGAACAAGTCTCCCCACCCCACCTTCAAGAGTGCAAAACTAGAAGGTTCAACAAGAGATAAACAATTAAAAACAAAAGGGACTCAAGGAATAACTTTTCCATAGAGGGTGGTGAGTGTATGGAATGAGCAGTCATAGAAATGGAGGCGGCCAGTACAATTACAACATTTAAAAGCATTGATGGGTATGTGATTAGGAAAGGTTTAGGATGGTTATGGGCCAAGTGCTGGCAACTGGGAAGAGATCAGATTAGGAAGTCTGGTCAGTATGGACCAGTTGACCAAAGAGCGAGTCTGTGCTGAATGAACATTTAAGGCAACAGGGTTTTAAAAGCACAATAGTATTATTGAATATTGACATTACACAAATCTCTCAAGTCTAAACTAGAAACAGAAGTTATGAAATGTTCAATATTTTCACACAAGCGAAATTTCACCCTGTGCCAGATAGTAGGATGGTGAGAAGTGTTGCTCACCAGGACAGTTACACTTTGACCTCTTGCAATATTAGAAGGAATTAAAAAGAGGTTGGATGGGATTTTAGATGGATTTGTAATAGGAAAAAAAAAGCAAGCAGACAAAACCATTTTCTACAAAAAAAAAACAGCGATGCCACAGTGAACAGAGTTCAATTCCCAGTTAGCATTACAGCAATATTTGCCACATTAACCTGACATTGATAGAGATTAAGTTCAGGGAAATGTATCCCAGTGAAGAAAGAAAATTGGTAATGTACCACATATGAAGTGATTCACTAAGTCACTGCAGTTGGATAGAAGTCCAATTAAATGCACACAAGCTCATTTCAGGCAATTACAATAATCGTAATTCAGATGTCAGATTTTATAGTCATTAAGCTATCAAGTTACCCAAGTTTTTCATGGTATTCAGAGCAACACTTATTTCACTGACATAGTAGTGTTTTCCATCCTGCAAGGAAAAGATATTATAGGTAAGAATCACTAATTATCACACATTTCAAAAAAAAAAATAAACTCCACGCCCAAAGGAGGAAAAAAAGTAGTGTCAGAATCTAGTTTTGATTAAAGGCAGTTCTCTTAGCTGATGTATTCATTAACCATATAGGCTAATTAAAGTTGATGAGTACATATAAATTAGAGCACTTAGAGTCAGATGTACAGCATGGAATCAGAACCTTCAATCCAACTCATCCATGCTGACCAGATATCCTAACCTAATCTAGTCCCATTTGCCACCATCCGGCCCATATCCCTTCAAACTCTTCCTATTCATACACCCACCCAGATGCCTTTAAATGCTGCAATTGTGCTAGCCTCTATTACTTCCTCTGGCAGCACATTCAATACATGCACCACCCTCTGCGTGAAAAAGTTCCCCCTTCAGTCTCAATCTTTCCCCTCTAGTTCTGGACTCCCCCCACCCCAGGGAAAACACTTAGTTTACCCTATCCATATCCCTCAAGGTTTTATGAGCCACTATGATGTCACCCCTCAGCCTCCAACAGTCCAAGGAAAACAGCCCCAGCCTATTCAACCTCTCCCGACAGTTCAAATCCTCCAACATCCTTGTAAACCTTTTCTGAACCCTTAAGTTTTAGGACATCCTTCTGATAGGAAGGAGACCAGAATTGCATGTAATATTCCAACAGTGGCCTAACCAATGTCCTGTACAACCGCAACATGACCACCTAACTCTTGTACTCAATACTCTAACCAATAAAGGAAAGCATACCAAATGCCTCCTTCACGATCCTATTTATCTGCGACTCCACTTTCAGGGAGCTATGAACCTGCACTCCAAGATGTCTTTTTTTTCCCCCAGCAACACTCCCTAGGACCTTACCATTAAGCGTATACATCCTGCTAGGATTTGCTTTCCCAAAATGCAGCACCTCACATTTATCTAAATTAAACTCCATCTACCATTCCTCAGCCCATTGGCCCATCTGATCAAGATCCTGTTGTAAACTAAGGTAACCTTCTTTGCTGTCCACTACATCAAGTTTTGGTGTCATTTGCAAACTTACTATGTTCATATCCAAATCATTTATATAAGAAGCAATGGACCCAGCACTGATCCTAGTGGCACTCCACTGGTCACAGGCCTCCAGTCTGAAAAACAACCCTCCACCACCGTCTTCTACCTTGGAGACAGTTCTGTATCCAAATGGCTAGTTCTCCTTTTATTCCATGAGATCTCACCTTGCTAACCAGTATTCCATGGAGAAACTAGTAAAATGCTTTACTGAAGTCCATATAGATCACATCCACCATGCTGCCATCAATCCTCTGTTACTTTTTCAAAAAAAATCTCAATCAAGTTTGAGACTACTGATTTCCCATGCACAAAGCCACGTGGAGTATCCCTAAATCAGCCCTGGTCTTTCCAAATACATGTACACCCTGTCCTTCAGGATTCTCTCCAATAACTTTGCCCACCCCTGACATCAGGCTCACTGGTCTTGGGGCATATAATGGAAAGGAACAAGTGGCAAGTCCTGGCTTAAGAGGAGCTTAAAAGAACAGATGTCAGGAGGTCCAGTTCATAGCAAAGCACTGGTCACACATGTTGTACTGGGAGGTCTCAAGCTGGACAGCAGAGCAATAAGTGTATCAAAGGGTCACTGGATTCGATACATTAACTGCTTTCTCTAAAGATTCTGTCCAACCTGCTGCCTTCCTCCAGTATTTTAGTTCTGGTTTCATATCTTCAGCATCTGAAGTTCTTGGTTTTAATTTTGATTTATTGAAGTACCTTATTTTCAAGCAGATATCCAGCATCAGGCTGGATTATAAAATTGCAAAAGCAACTCAGATTGTTTGCAATATGTAAAAGATTAAACTACAGTATCCAAAATTAACAAGATTCTCAAGTTTTCATAAAAGTGTCACAATTAAAATGTATAGTCATTATGAATTAATTTGACAACAACCTAGACCTCTGCAGCACATATCTGTTGGACAATACAGGAAGGCAAGTTAGTTGCACACCAGGTACACTAGCTCAGTTGGAGTGATAGAACCACATTAGTTATAGTTTACTGTGTTATCTCTTTCCTGAACTACAGTAAAGTTTGATAAAGGCACTTGAAAGTGCTTTTTCATCTCAAGTACACAAAGTAATCATCATTTGGATAATATAGTTGATTAAGGACAGTGACAGCAATTTGACAGGTTGATGTCCATCCCAAAATGGATAGTTTTGCATCAAGATGATTTAGTAGTCATACTTGCTGGTGCACAACAGTTCTAAGAAAAAAAAATGCACGGGAAGCACTTTAGATATTTAAAAATTTTAGCATGAAAAATTATGCTTTGACAAACTGGATAAACTATTGGAATTCATCTATTTCCTGGTGCCCTGACCAACATTTATCCTGAACTATTACCACTAAAGCAAGTTACCATGTTTTTCATTTGTTAGAATACTTTAGGTGTTGCAACTTCATTGTTTATTGCAAGTGGCCATTGTAAAAGCAACACTTCTAAAAAAGGTGTATGTTTCTGAAGCGCTTTGAGACTTCCTAGGACTAGAAAGGTGATAAAGAACTTACATCTCCCCACCACATTTAAGAGCAACTTTAACCATATGTCACAAGTCTGTCGCACACGAACATCTTTAATGGTCTTTTATACAATCTTAACTATTCCTATGGCTTTCCAAAATGTAAGCTTCATTAAAGTTTTAGAAGTTCCCACAGTGACACATTTAATTAAGCCATTGACCTGATCAAATTAGGAACTTTATATAATGTATTATTTTAAAAGCATTTTTAAAAGAAATTGTTACTTTTAGTAAAGTGTAAGGCTACACAAATGAAGATCAAATTTTGCAAGCACTCACTTTCCACCCACTCCTCTCCCTCTTCCCCCTCCCACCCCCCCCCCAAATACAGGAAATTCACCATTGGCTTATAGATAGTCACAGTTTAACAGTGTATTGTAACTGCAGTAATCTACACAAGTCACAATGTTATGGTCTATGGTATGTTAGTAATGAACTCACGTTTACAAAGGTGAAGTTTACAAATCCGGAATTAAATTTTAAGATAATCCAGGAGGCAAGATTCCCACACTTTCCTGAAGCTACAGTCTTTGCTGGTGGAATATTGAAGTAGAAGTCCTGTGAAGAGTTCACATAACATATTGAACAGTTCTGAAATGCTGCTAAGTGGCAACATTTTGTTCTAAGAATTGGAATTGCATAAACACCATTAAAATGAAAATTTTAAGGCAGCAAATGCAGTTTTTAAATTTGATAAAATTAGACATGGTTTAGATATTGATTAGATCATAGATACTGACTTCATAGCCTGATACTGAGACTAACAATGCAATTCTACTGGATGGATTTTAGATCAATTAAAAAAAGATGCATCATCTTTCCACTGGGTCTTTACAAGCACCTGTAGTTTTACAAATCAGAAGTTGAAGGCTCAGTTGGCTAACAAGAGTCCAGTGAATCATACATACACCATCCTCTGCACCAGAAACTGTCACCAGTTTAGGGCTCCAGAGTCACATCAGGTGATGTTTAGAATCAAACACCCTATGCAAACCATGTTAGAAGACTCAAAGGCTCACATCACTACAACAAGACAATGCCATCAAATCACTTGACTATTCATTGGTTCAGTGATTTTCCAACAAGTGACTCATGCAGTGACCAGCATATCACAGCAAAGATGTTAACCAATTGTCTGTTCTGACTTTTACATATGACACCTTTAAAAAATGTACAAAAAAAAGGTCCCAAGAGCTCCATAGGAAATTTATAAAATGAAAACCATCAAGCCATGTTACAAACCACAATCAGAAGGACTTGAACAAGTTCAGTCCATGGCTACAGACTTGGATGGACAATTGAAAAAAAAAATGAAGATCACTTGGTTTGTGTTGTGGTTAGTCATAACCCATACCCACACCAAATCAACCACATTACACAAGTCAGGAGTAAATTTGGAAGGAAGTCAAGGCCTGAACAATCACCCTATCTCATTCATAATACAACAATGTTCTGGATTTTTTTAAAAGTTGTTTAGTGTCATTAAACAAAACATACAGTAACTTCGGCAGCTACACACATAGCATTGAACACCAGATTGGGAAACGGTCAGATGTCCTACTCCACCTGAAGCTTTGCTTTTTACATCTGAGTCTCTGCAGAGAGATGTGGATTGGTGAGGTTGGAGAGACAGATGCATTAAATACCTACTAATCACACCAGAGAATGCTAGGATTTGTTCAAAAAAAGTGTCTTTTTGTGGCATAATCTTTTCCTTCAAATAGCCTCCTTGTTGGGTCCCCAAACTACAATGTCACGATTTTACAGTGAATGGGGTGGTGGCATGTCCCAATTATCCACTTGAGCCAGAACAAATTAAATCTCACTGTTCCCATTATTCTGAGCAACATGCTATCCACAAGTAACCACTCCTACAAGATTGGGGGAACAGTCAAGAGAGGTCTGCTAATTTAGTGAAAATAAAGTTTTCAAAAACTTGTATAGTTGCAAACCTTCAGATATATGGACATTTCGAATCTTATGTAATCGCCCATTCTGTACCTTTAAACAGGAAGCACATCTGTCTAGACCAAAAAGTGGAAGTTAAAATAAAATTGAAGTGAAACAGTCAGTACCAATTCTACAACCTGATTCAGAAGGTGCACAAGTCCCAGGCTTCTTATAAAAGGCATTGCACATATTTGATTACAAGTTCAGTGCAAGACCCAAAGAACACATTTACTAACAGTACAAGGTCAAGTATAATGAACAGGAAACTCTGGAGAGAAAAAAAAAAGTTCTTCATGCTTCCATCAGAAAGTAGGATATTAAAAAAAAACTTGCCTCTGTATGTTCTTTGACAAAAAGTTGTATTCCAAGTGTTGCCTTGATACAAATAGCATTCTTGATTGAAACATTGTACTGTCCAGTCTCAGGCAGTGAAAAATTAGGTGTCAAAGTAGGGGGCACAGTTGTCAATACATGGGTAGTTGAGAGATTTGTTGCAGTCGCGTTGGTGACACACGTAGTCTGTGCAGTCGTGTTGGTGACATGCGTAGTCTGTGCAGTCGTGTTGGTGACACGCGTAGTCGTAGTAGGATGTGAGGTAGTTGTATTAGGTTTAACTATACTGGTCATTGTACTTGACATATATGGTAATGCAGCATCTTCTTCCAAAGCAGCATAACTTGCACACAAACCTATAAAACAAAAATTTTAAAAAAACTAAACTCTTGTTGGCAACTTTAAACAAACAAAGTGATTGTATTTTTTAAGAATGTTTGTAACAGACTGCTGGGTAAAGGTAGTTCAGTAGCCCTTGTGTTAGGCACAAGGCTCAACATGTCAAGGCAAGTGAAAGAAATCTGCCTCTGCTTCCTCACCTTACTCTCTGTCATTCTATCTTTTTATATTGAATTTAAAGAGTTCAGACGTCATTTTTAAATAAAACATTAAAAAGGTCCAATTGATTAAACTTGCTTTCATATGAAAACATACTTAAGCATTTTTACCCCATCCTTACTGAACTATATTAAGTTCAAAATAGTGGCTTGAGTGAAGTGCATTAGATCCAATAGTTCAAAAGACAAAAAAAAGTCACCTGATAGTCAAATATTTGTTTCAGCAACTGATTATATTGAGACATTGGTAAATGGATGCCAATGATTTTAAGAAGAAGGTTGCTTGAATAGATTAAAAAGTGACGTCTGCAGATGCTGGAGATCAGAGCTGAAAAATGTGTTGCTGGTTAAAGCACAACAGGTTAGGCAGCATCCAAGGAACAGGAAATTCGACGTTTCGGGCCAGAGCCCTTCATCAGGAATGAGGAGAGGGTGCCGGGCAGACTAAGATAAAAAGTAGGGAGGGGGGACTTGGGGGAGGGGTGATGGAGATGTCATAGGTGGAAGGAGGTCAAGGTGAGGGCGATAGGCCGGAGTGGGGTGGGGGCAGAGAGGTCAGGAAGAGGATTGCAGGTTAGGAGGGCGGTGCTGAGTTCAAGGGAAATCGACTGAGACAAGGGGGCGGGGGGGGGAAATGGAGGAGACAAGGTGGGGGAAGAGGGGAAATGAGGAGAACCAACCAACCAACCCAACCACCCCGTGCGCCCGAACCAACCAACCCAACCACCCCGTGGCTCAACACTTTAACTCTCTCTCCCACTCCACCGAAGACATGCAGGTCCTTGGACTCCTCCATTGCCAGAACATAACACGACGGTTGGAGGAAGAGCGCCTCATCTTCCGCCTGGGAACCCTCCAGCCACAAGGGATGAACTTGGATTTCTCCAGTTTCCTCATTTCCCCTCCCCCCACCTTGTCTCAGTCGATTCCCTTGAACTCAGCACCGCCCTCCTAACCTGCAATCCTCTTCCTGACCTCTCCGCCCCCACCCCACTCCGGCCTATCACCCTCACCTTGACCTCCTTCCACCTATCACATCTCTATCGCCCCTCCCCCCTACCTTTTATCTTAGCCTGCCTGGCACCCTCTCCTCATTCCTGATGAAGGCTCTGGCCCGAAATGTCGAATTTCCTGTTCCTTGGATGCTGCCTAACCTGCTGTGCTTTAACCAGCAACACATTTTCAGCTCTGCATGAATAGATTGAAAAGTTTCAATGCTTCTCTCTCCATTCCCTCCACAGAAAGTGATTTTTTAAAAAAAAAATAAATCAGGTTTGCTCTTAATTTCTAGTGATATGGAGACTTTGTAGTGCACATCCCAAAAGACAAGACAGTAAACTTGGACAAGGTGGTTTCAGTATCTATACAGTTTAACCATTTTCCTACTATGAAAGTCTCCAGAAAACAACAAAGGTTTTTAAATGTCCATGCTGTACCAGCAACCTGAAAATCATCACTAGAACGGTCTTATTGAAGATTCCACTTCTGAAAATGAGCCATTGCACAGAATTGTAAAATTAAGTGATTTTGAAGAAAACTATTTACATGATGAAAAGCTTCAAATTAGAGTGGGATATGAATCAAGCTAATAGACAAGGAACTGACATTTGAATTACATACAAACATTTCCCAAACATAAATGGTTAAATGTTTAGTACATAATGTATCAGTGTTAAATAATCTTTGTTGACAGCTATTGGGTTAACAAGTTATTACATTTTCACTTAAATTGGTATGTCTGTAGAATTTCGTTATTACTAAAGTAAAAGTTAAACAGAATTTTTATAAGCAATTAAATTCAAAGTATAGTTTGCTCAAATGTAATTCAGTGTAAAATAGGCCAAGGACACTAACGTATCTAATTTGGCGGATCTTAGATATCCTAGGACGTCATTTGATGAGCGGACGAATTCTCCAAAACATCAAGGTACAGTATTCAGTCAGCACCACCTTCTCAAAAGGCCGGTAGGAACAGAATAACCCTGGCCCAGACAGCGACGCCCACGTCCCGTAAGTGAAAGTGAATATAAAAACAACTAGGACTAGCCGTTTCAGGGCGGACACAGTTAGCAGAACACAATTGTGAGGGCCATTCTTGAAATAGTGTTGGCCCACGATTTCTCTAACAACCCAATAACTTGAAAGACAAATCTCTGAAGACAGGCTCTTTAAAAAATAACTTGTTGCAGAGACAGTGCTAAAACAAATTTTAAAGCAGAGCCTATAATAGTTATTCAGGTTACACAAATTGTAAATTCGAACTTGCTTTCTACAATTCCCGGGTAGTTAGAAAAAAAAACCTTCATATAACTAGTTAACTCAAATCGAACTGTCTAGCCCCACCGGCCGAGACATGTAGGTAAGAGTTTAATAATTAAACTAAAAAAAAATCCCTACTCCAAACAGAACTTTTCCTTTGCTATTCCTGACTGACGCATTTGACAACACGGTTGAATCACCTAATAGATCAGGAATTCAGCATTAGAAGCTAATTATTTTAAGAAAGGAGAACTGTATATTTTTGTAAAATATGCTAATCAACTTACATAAAGGAACCACGACAGCGATTAGGACCAAACACTTCATGGTTAAGCATAAATGAGATGTTGTCGCTGAAAAGCCACTTGCGTAGCAATAAAGGCTTAAGTCACGGGACAAAGTTGAGACAGGTAGGAAGTGAGATCAAAAAAATGGAAGACTCAATTTTCACGATGAGGTGCAGCTGTTTCAATATCGCCAACCAGGAGGAGTCCTTGTGACACGATCGTCGTGCTTCTACCTTTTCGTCAGAAGACTCGGGTTCAAGTTCCCCTAGTTGTGTAATAAAATCGTAAAATAAGTTGATTTGAAAATATCTAGAGAGGGACCATGTGGTAGTGTTCCTATCCTTGAGCTAAGAGGCTTAGGTTCAAACCCGGCTGACTCTAGAGGTGTATAATTACATCTCCCTAAGCAAGTTGATTAGAAGTTATCGAGAGTAAGAGTCACAGTTGAAAAGCGGGGGAACTTATTAATACATTTCTTTGAACTGTAAATTAAAGTGGCTTCTGCCCATTTTTATTTTGCTCTTCTTAACCTCCCCGCCCCACCCAATCAAGGTAAATGCAATCTTTGTATTATGTAATGTTGATGGGAAAGATAAATTGAATAATAATAATTTTATTATTAAGCTGAAACCAATAGGTTGATTGAACCACAGACACAAATCTTGCAGTTCTGAAGCCTATGCACTAATGGCATGAAGGTTTACAACTGAGAGAAATGTACAGTAACAAGTTTGCAGAATGGATCTAATACGCAAAAGTGCTCCTTATTTGCCATTTCTGCCATGAGAGCAACTCCAACAACATTCAAGAAGTTTAACACTGTCCAGGTCAAAGCAGTCTGTTTAATTGGTGGGCCACCTGACACCTTCAACATTCACTCCTTTCATCATCAAATTGCAGTTGCAGTGTGTCCACCAAATCTTTGTTTTCTGCAGAGGACAGGGGCACGGAACTCCTGCGGATACCACCAAAACATAAATTCCACTATAATGTAAATCCCCTACCTGCAAAGGGCAGTGTGTTCTATTGAGAATCTGCAAATTAGCAGAACAAAATTGAATCTGGAACTGAGTACATGGATTAGTGGGTGTAAGTTCATGTGCAACAAAGAGTGAGTCTACTGCAATTCGGTAGCAAATCATGCCTCCTTTGACAGCACTTTCCAGGCCCACAATCTCTACATTCTACCAGGATAAAGGCAGCCCCACCAACTGCACATTCCCCATTCAAGCATTACACTGTTTCATTACTGTCACTGCGTCAAAATCTTGAATTCTGTCCCTTAAAACATTGAACGCTTACCTACTCCTCACAGATTCATACAGCACAGAAACATTTTCTTCAGTCCAACTTGTCCATGCCAACCAGGTTTCCCAAACTAAATTAATCCCATTTGCCTGTATTTGGCTTATATCCTCTAAACCTTTCCTTGTACCTGTATTCATTTACCTGTCCAAATGTCTTTTAAATGTTTTAAGCGTACCTTAATTTGCCACTTCCTTGGCAGTTCATTCCATATAGGCACCACCTATAAGCAAATCAAAGCAGGACTTATACACTTAATGGTAAGGTCCTGGGGCGTGTTGCTGAACAAAGAGACCTTGGAGTGCAGGTTCGTAGCTCCTTGAAAGTGGAGTCGCAGGTAGATAGGATAGTGAAGAAGGCGTTTGTTATGCTTTCTTTTATTGCTCAGACTATTGAGTACAGGAGTTGGGAGGTCATGTAGCAGCTGTCCAGGACATTGGTTGTACCATTTTTGGAATATTGCATGCAATTCTGGTCTCCTTCTATTGGAAGGATATTGTGAAACTTGAAAGGATTCAAAAAGATTTGTAACAATGTTGCCAGGGTTGGAGGATTTGAGCTGTAGGGAGAGGCTGAATAGGCTGGGGCTGTTTTCCCTGGAGCGTCAGAAGCTGAGGGGTGACACCATAAAGGTTCATAAAATCATGAGGGACATAGATAGGGTAAATAGACAAAGTCTTTTCCCTGGGTTGGGGGAGTCCATAATTAGAGGGCAAAGATTTAGGGTGAGAGGAGAACGATATAAAAGGACAACTTTTTCATGCCAAGAGTGATGCATGTATGGAATAAGCTGCCAGAGGAAGTGGTGGAGGCTGGTACAATTACATTTAAAAAGCATCTGGATGGGAAAATGAAAAGGTAGGATTTAGAGGGGTATGGGCCAAGTGCTGGGAAATGGGACTTGGTTAGGCTAGGATACCTGGTCGGCATGGACTAGTTGGACTGAAGGATCTGTTTCCTTGCTGTACTTCTCCATGACTCTATTCAGCCTCTCTTAATAACTCAAACCTTCTAGTCCCGGTAACATGCTTGTAAGTCTTTTCTACACAGTTTCTAATTTAATAACATGCTTCCTATGGTAGGAAAACCAGAACTGTATGCAGTACTGCCAAAGTGGCCTCACCAATGTCCTGTACAACCACAACATGTTGTCCCAACTCCTATACTCAATGCACTGATCGATGAAGGCAAGCATGCTAAATGCCTTCTTCACCACCCTGTCTATGTGCAACTCCACTTTAAAGGAACTATGTGCAGGCAGCTCACCACCACTTCCTCAAGGGTAATTAAGCATGTGTAATAAAGACTGGCCCAGCCAGTGATGAACACATTTCATAAATACATAAAATACAATATGGCAACCTCACTCAAGATGAAGTAGAAAAATGACTATATAAGAACTACTTTTCATTGAGCTGAAGCATGTTGTTAGAACAATGTACCAACTATGGAAGAAAAAATTCTTATACTGGGTATCCAGAATGGTGTTGGAAACACATTTATTTGTGGGTTATGAGAATTGGAATATGGACACAATTGGGCATTGCTGGGTTGCAAAGGATATATCACATGATTCCTCAGAATTGGTTAGTAAAAGGGTTTAAGGAAACTATAGCCTACTTGCTGTATCAAAAGAAAATAATTGATTTTGAAAAGCAGCATCCAGCAAAGAATCTACGGAGACATAAAAGCACAATGTTATGGCTTTAATTGTTGAACAAACAGATCTGGAAAACCCTAATGGATCTACGTTGCTGTGGCCTAGCAGCAATCCTGGAAAAGGTAATGGGGTGCTTTTTTAGTACACATCTAGATGTGAGTAGTTGCTAGCAAAGTTTGCAAGGACAAGCAGTACTGCCTGCCTTTCATTCAGCAAGAATTAGAACTTGGAGCAGAACACAGCACACTCTATATCTTTATCAGTGAAATAATATTGAAAAAATCCTGATAAATTCAAATATCAGGACTCCTAATTGGTTCTCAGCTGAATTTGAAAATCAGTCTTAAGATTTCCTATTATTTTATGACTGTCAGCAATTGGATCTCAATAGGAATTCAAAGGAACTGTGTGCTATCAACCTAATTTTATTGTCTGAATTTGTCTTTGGACATACGGAACTCACTCCACTTTTTGCCTAATTTTTCCCTGACATGTAATAGCTCTTCAGCATTGTGTATATCTTTGTCCTGTCTCTCTATGCATGAATGTGTGTGTGTGTTTTGGCTAAGAGGGATATTGAATAAGTTCCTTAGTTGATAATCAGTATGCCACTTTTTTGAAGAATGTTTGCTGCAATTAAATGTGTTATTTTTGAATTTATCGAAAAGCCTGCTGAGAGTCTCTTTTATTCCAGTTAACTGTAATAAAGAGCAGCAAATTGACCATTTATGGTTTGCAATGTGAACTGATGTCAACAGCATATGTTCGCTTGCTGTACCAACTGAGATCACCATGAAGGTCCCACTTTCTTAACCATGTCTGAGACATGGTGATCCTCAGGTTAAAACATCTCCAGTTGTGTCACTCTAATGAGAGGGAGTAGCAATACTTACATGCACAGTGAGTAAATCTATTGAAATAATAGCCTTGATTGTCAAAGGCCATGGTTTCTTATTTAGGTCCTATTTCTTGTCTGATATATAGCTATTAATTTTCTAGACCTCCCTTATTACCTCTTCTCCACGTAGACCCTAGCCTTTTAGATTCATAAAGTCATAGAGATTTACAACACAGATAAAGGCCCTCTGGCCAGTTAAATAAAAGCACCTACATATTCTAATCCCATTTTCTAGCACTTGGTCCAGAGCCTTGTATGCCTTGGCATTTAAATACTTATTACATGTTATGAGAGTTTCTGGCTGTGCCACCCTTACAGGCAGTTGGCATGCAAAGCTGCTGTGTGGAAGCACGAGAAAAGAATTAAGCGTAAATACAATTAGTGATGCACCCTTTTAGAGCAATATGGATATACAAGCAATATCAGTAGATGTTAGACAAAAACACAAATTTCAAATCCAACAAGATTTGGTTTTATTCACAAAAGCTACAGCCTCACAGCGCCTTCCTTGTTCACAAATCCTGGGCATGCCTTGCCATACACTAATCTCCTAAAGCATCTCTGACCATATATTTTTACAGGCAGGTACTTGACAAACATTGATACTGTTTACTGATTGTGAATCATGTTCCATGCCTACTCTGGGAGCTCTATGCCACATATTAATTTGAATGAAAATCAACATGTGACAAGAGGTGTGTGGTTTTTATATAACGTCATTTATTTTAGAGTTTAGGTTTTAAACTAATGATTTGTGCAGTTTGTATTGTGTGTATGAGGGTCTTTAATGATTAATTGTTGGTATTTCATCATTCACGGGAAGGGAATTCGCACTGGTGTTTGAGTACTCTAAAGGGATACTGTTAGGATATATAGAATATTATATTGCATTGTCTGTTTCAAAGTTTTTCAAATTGTATTATGGATCATGGCATAGTTTATTCTATTTTACCTTAATTTATTTGGCCTAATAAGCTTCTTCTGTTTTATTGTTAAAACTCAATTCTGTCGCATTGTGTGATTGTATTTCAGTGAAAGACCACCTTTCTAAAATACAAAAACAAACTATAACCTGTCATGTCAGATTTCTTCTGGGGTCTGACTTGTCCAGTAATAACATCAGCTGGAATCAATACAGACATGACAGAGAAACGTAATGACACATGGTGCTCATCTCAAGATTTATTGACTGTGCAGTGAGTGCTGCGCATTTTTATTAAGCCAAGTGAGCAGATGAAACCTTCAGACTTTGCCATCAATGGGAGTTAACAGACTTGTGGTGCTGAGGTCAGTGAGCATTTGGGGAAACTTCTGTATTGAAATTGTATATGCCATAGCATATCCCTGTATTCCTAACATTGTTCCCCTCGTACACCATTAGACATTTCTGCATATTGCTGCTAGCCAGGAGTGAATGCATGTAATTGTATACTGGATTCTGAGATTGCATGTAATGCAGTCTCCAGGTTCATATGTTGTGCTTCATTCACCGCTATCTTATGTCACAGGACTGCTTCTGATCATCCTTCTTCTGACCCCCTTCCTCCAACTTCTGATACAAGTCATTCTTCATGCCTTGCAGCTTAGCAATCTTCCTGTCGTCCCCTTGCTGTGATTGCGTTGGGCTGGAGACAGTTCCCTCCTGCATGGTAGAGGGACTGGAGGGAAACATTTGTTTTCTTTTCGTTGTTCTTCAGTGAATGAGATAATTCACTCTGTGGTATATTCTCATAAATATCTGCAAACATTACCCCCGTCATTATGAGAGCAATTTAATTAGAATAGTCAGAGATGACTTAACATAAACATAAAAGATCCTGAGGAGACTTGATTGGATGGATGTTGAAAGCATGTATTCTCTTGTAGTTGAATCTTGAACAAAGATGAGGAAACTTTTTTTTATTCAGAGGGTTGTGAGTCTTTGGAACCTAGTGTTTGGAGAATATTTAAATATTTTTAGGGGCAAGATCGATAGATTCTCAATTACGAAGGGAATGGCATATTATCAGAGGTATGCAGTAATGTAGAGTTGTGGTCAGAATCAATGGTAGTCATGATCACTGGAGCTGCCGTTGTTGGACTGGGGTGGGTAAAGTCAGAAGTTACACGACACCAGGTTATAGTCCTAGGTTTATTTGAAACCACAAGCATTTGGGGGGCTGCTCCTTTGTCAGCTGAAGTCACTTCACCTAATGAAGGAGCAGTGCCCATAAGCATGTGATATCAAGTAAACCTATTGTACTATAACCTAATGTTGTGTGACTTCTGATGTGGTTAAAATTGTATTAGCTGTGTCTTATTGAATGGTGAGAGCAGGATTGAGGGCCTGAATGGCCTACACTTGTTCCTTATTAATATGTTCGCATTACTGCAGTTCATCTGTGCTGCATGTTTTCCTTCATACAGTTGTCATGGTAGTGGATCACAAACCTGGATTACATACAAATGTATTGAACATTTAATTACAATATGTTCTGAAGTGTGAGCCAATCACCTGTTAAGTGCAAGGATCAATTCAATTAGATTTTGAGTTGCCAAGCAGCAAGCCAAGCTTTTGAGATTTACCTGGCAGCACCAGAACCTTTACCTTAATACACTTGTCAGTAATTGGCTGATGGCATTCATTGCCTACATGCCAATATATGGACAGGAACATAGACTGATTCTATGCAACCCACCCCACAGGGTACACCTTCACAACCATAACCATTTTTGTGGGCTGAATATTTGGCTGATATCACGGTCAGTTTAGCTCAGTTGGCTGGGCAGTTGGTTTGCGAAGCAGTATGATGAAGACAGCATGGGTTCAATTCTCTTCACTACTGAGGTTACTATGAAGGGCTCTCCTTCTCAACCTCTCCCCCTCGCCTGAGGTGTGGTGGCCCTCAGATTAAATCACCACCAGTAAGCTCTCTGTAATGAGAGAGCAGCCTTCTGGTTTGGTAAGACTATGGTGACACAAAGGCTGGCATTCCCAACATGGCAGATGTTATTGTTGATCCAATAAAAAGGCAGGATAAGAAACTTGAATTAAATCAAAATCAATTCAAAGCCTGAAACTGTAATCAACTTCAGACCAGCTACCTCAAGTTTGATGAATTTCAAGGATCCTCATGGAGAGTTCAGCAATTTAAACATGTGTAGATATCTCACATGATAGCTGAGAAAGCCTAATCAGTTTCAGATTAGCTGAGTCCAGATCGATCAGTTTCATGTACTGGGAGCCATGCTGTAATTGGGAACAGATTCAGTGAGAACATTTTTGAGGCTGGTTGCAGGTGCTGTGTCCTTGATGTTTATGGTGCCTGCTCAGGTTACAGCCTCTTGGTTTCAGGATATGACATCAGGGCTCGGATCACAGGTGGTGGGGTTTTGAAGAAATAGCACAATTATGTCCTGGATATCCTTGGGTCCTGGGGTGTTTGTACCTGGGTCTCATATGGTCTTATATTTCTGTCCCTTAAAACTTATATATGTATAGTGCAAGCCTACATTCCAATATATGGACAGGAACATAGACTGATTTTTAAAATGATTTGTTTTATTCATTTTGACAGCATGAAATAACGTCAACATCATTCTTATGCAGAATAGATTAATCTTTTAACCTTTGGTTAGATTGAGTTTACAGCACCTCCTCCCCTTCCATTTCCTCTGTCCTATATCAGTCTTTAGTTTTTTTTCTCTCCACTCAAATGCTAACTTTTGTGTTGAGTAATTTCAGCATTTCCTGTTGCTGATGCATACCTCCAGATCGTTCTGCAAAACCTCCCATCTCAAGTTACAAACATTACATCTCAGTGCATTCAGAGAACTGAAGAAGAATAAAGGTAAATTACTGGAGATTCCTTACCACTGAACTGGGAGGGGGTGGGGGGGGGGGGGGAATAAACCAAAGCTTCACTGACTCACACTCACTACAAAAATGGACTCTTTAGATCAAATAAACATCTCATCAACACTAATTTAATTCCAATAGATGTTATCATTATTTTTTGTATAAACACAGATCAACTTTGTTCATTTTATTTACTTATTTATGCATTGTCATTTTCACTTTACAGTGACAAACAGAGTAAAATACAGTGAAAAGCTTCAACAGTCACCATAATCTGGCACCATTTAAAGTAGTTTAAGAATAAAAAAGGGTAAACGATATAACAGAAAGAGAGTTCTGAGCCCTGAGCCAGCTCACCAACAACACCTACACCACCACCCCACTTCCACCACCTTGCCATCGCCCGTGCCGGATCCACCATGGTAGGGATCACCATCTATAGGCACCATTTTTTCACCATGGGCTCACCTCACTGACACCACTGCCAATGCTGATGCCAGGTCCTATGTTGAACCCACAATTGCCCTGCAACCAGGAGTCTCTGGTTCCGCTGCCACCTGGATGACACCAAGATTCCCGATTCCTGACATAGCACGCTGCTGCAGCCATCACCTTGCCATTGCCAGGAGTCCCCACTCTGAACTTACTGCAACCAGGAGACCCCTGCTCTGCTGCCAGAATACACCGCCACTGTCTCCACTCAGGCCACTCAACACCCCAATGTCACCTTGCAGGTGCTGCCATCTTGAAAGGTCCACTGCTGCTGCTTCCGATTGCTGGAGGTGCTTTATCACTGCCATCCCCGAATGCTAAGAGGATGCCCCTGATGTTGCCACCACCTCCAGTTGCTGTAAGCAGTTGCATCCATTACTGGGAGGAGCCAGTATTTCACACACAGTCCACTCTAGCTTCCATGCCGATTTCACTGACTAACCCAATGCAAAGACTCCAAAATAATATTTGTGCCACACAAATGCCAGGCAATGACCATCTCCAATAAAAGACAATCTAACCACCACCCCTTGTCATTCAATGGTGTTACCATCTCTGAATCCCCACTATCAATATTCCTGGGGTTACTATTGACTAGAAACTCAACTGGACTCCCCACATAAACACAGTGGCTCCACAAGCAGGTCGGAGACTAAGAATACTACAATGAGTAATTCACCTCCCCAAAGCATGTCCATCATCTGCAAGGGACAAGTCAGGAGTGTGGTGGACTATTCCCCACTTGCCTGGATGGGTGCAGCTCCAACAACACTCAAGAAGCTTGATGCAATCCAGGACAAAGCAGCCTGCTTGACTGGCACCACATGCACAAGCATCCACTGTCTCTACCACCAATGTTCAGTAGCAGCAGTGTGTACTATCTACAAGATGCACTGTAGAAATTCACCAAAGATCTTTAGCACCACGCACCTTCCAAACCCATGGCGACTTCCATCTCGAAGGGCGAGGGAACCAATCCTTCACTGTTGCTGGGTCAAAATTCTGGAAATCTCTCCCTAAAAGCATGTGGACTGCAGTGGTTCAAGAAGGCAGCTCAGTACCACCTTCTCAAGGGCAACTAGGTGTAGGCAATAAATGTTAGTCAGCTATCCATTCCCATGTACCATGAATGAATAAAAAAATGCATTAATTCATTGATTTAAATTTCAGCAGTTTTTGTGGTAGGAGTCAGACCCATGCCCTCAGAAAATTAGCCTTGCCTGCTGAATTATTAATCCAGTGATCTCATCTCTTTACCACTGTCTCCTCAGAGAGAGGCATTGTAAATGAGAACTAGCACTGATAATAGTTCAAATTTCCAGAGCAGATGCCTATAGTACACTGAGGTATGCTGGAATGGAAAATGGATAACTAGGATAGCTGAGCTAGGAAGAAATAATTTTTTCATTCTCATCTGAAATATGCTGAATGTTTTAGTGGTAATTATTGGAACATGGTATTTCAATATTTTAAGGTTATGGCAAAATAATTAGAGGCCATATGCAGCAGTATTATATGGTACAGCAAGTTATCATGATTTTGAATATACCTTTAATGGAAGGCAGATGCCATAGGAACTTTTAAAAGGGCATGGATACACACTTGATGAGAAAATACTTAAAGGGTTACAGGGAAAGAGTTGGGAGTAAGCCTGGTTGAATATTGCTACCAAATAGCTGGATGCTAGTCTTATTATGTTTAAATATTAAAAAGTGGCCTAAGTCATGATTCTCATTCAAACAGCCATGGCAGACATTGAGTCATAGAGTCACACAGTACAGAATCAGACCCTTTGGTCCAACCAGTCCATGCTGAATATGGCCTTCTATTGCACTGGAGCAAATCCCTAATTCAGGCTTCTGTGTTGTGCTGCTTGTGTATATGAACTAACATGCGAGTAACATCTGAACATTTCAGAATGTATTAGATACAATACATCGTCTTCAGTGGACTGTATACTGCATCTAATGAGTGACCTTTAATCCCAGACATGTTGAAATATTCTTAGCACATAAATGGGTTCAGGATTTTGATGTTAGATGTGGCTCATTTTGTTGATGAACACCTTGGATGGACTCGTCCTCTGAACAATTTGAACTATGGCAACTCAGTTTTGAAAATATAGCAAGAACAGTAGAAATAGGATTCTTGATGTTGAGTAAAGAAAGTCCTATTCAGTAACCAGGTTTTGAATGGTGAGACAAGAATCTCACCAGTGAGCAGTGGGAGACTTATTTGCACCCGTTTGCACACTGTTAGTACTTGATCTTACCTTATCGATGTGCATTTTTCCTATTCTGCACAAGGCAGACTAAAACGAGGCAGCGACAATTCCCACATGAAAATTAGAGCAGGCATTTGCCAGATCTAGCTTGCCACTTGCAAGTCTCCAACTTGAACATCAATCTCCAATATTTCAGGGTACACTCCGTGGGAAGTGACCACCCATACATCTGGCCAAAGTTGTTGGCATTGGACACGCACCGACCTAATCACATCATCGTGGCACATCTCTGACCCACTTACAATAGAGTTTTCCACTTCAATACTGCACATTGGGGTGCATTAGCTCCTTTCACTATGATGCTATTGTCAAGACTGTTTGCCTGCAGGGATAAGCACCTACATCTTGGTTTCAATCCTGACTGACGGGCAGCTTGATGGACTTCATTGAAGACTATTCTCCAACACTTTGAGATATGGCTCCTGCTTGCTGCACAACTAGCCATTTGGATACAGAAAGGGCTCAAAGGTAGAAGACAGAGGGTGGTGGTCGAGGGTTGTTTTTCATTTACATAAATGCGTTGGATGTGAGCATAAGAGGGACAGTTAGTAAGTTTGCAGATGACACTAAAATTGGAGGTGTAGTGGACAGTGAAGAAGGTTACCTCAGATTACAACAGGATCTGGAAGATGGGCCAATGGACTGAGAAGAGGCAGATGGAGTTTAATTCAGATAAATGCAAGGTGCTGTATTTTGGGAAAGCAAATCTTAGCAGGACTTATACACTTCATGGTAAGGTCCTAGGGAGTGTTGCTGAACAAAGGGACCTTGGAGTGCAGGTTCATAGCTCCTTGAAAGTGGAGTCGCAGGTAGGTAGGATAGTGAAGACGGCGTTTGATATGCTTGCTTTTATTGGTCAGAGTATTGAGTACAGGGGTTGGGAGGTCATGTTGTGGCTGTACAGGACATTGTTTAGGCCACTGTTGGAATATTGCATGCAATCCTGGTCTTCTTCCTATTGGAAAGATGTTGTGAAACTTGAAAGGGTTCAGAAAAACTTTACAAGGATGTTGCTAAGGTTCGAGGATCTGAGCTACAGGGAGAGGCTGAACAGGTTGGGGTTGTATTCCCTGGAGCGTCGGAGGCTCAGGGGTGACCTTATAGAGGTTTACAAAATTATGAGGGGCATGGATAGGATAAATAGACCAAGTCTTTTCCCTGGGGTCAGGGAGTCCAGAACTAGAGGGCAAAGGTTTAGGGTTGATAAGTTGGAAATAGATTTGGTGACCATATAGAAAATGGAGCTTAGAATGTTAACTAAAATGGCTGAAGCACATTGGTTGTATTGTCCGGCATGCCGAGTGAAACAAATTGCTAACACAGCAACTTGTAAGGGTCCCTGCACAAGCTGGATAAACATGTCCAATCCCACAGATCTGAGAATGATGTAGTACATAGCACTAGGTCAAAGGGCAGCCATCAGAGGAGTACTGGTGCCTCACGGTCTAGCTGTAACATAGTAATGAGGTTTGAATGTTTACATTTAAGAGCATCTCTGAGATTTGACTGTTACCTTGAAGAGCAGGAGAAGAATAATGGGGGCTAATGTCTGACTTTAAAGATAGTGTTAATATCTTAACCAGATGGCTGCTCAAAAGGTTCCAGATATCTTCTGGATGCTCTTAAGAGATGCTCTTAAATGTAAACATTTTGTGTTTATTGGCTTTAAGTGGACAAAATTTTTAGAAATATTAAATATGCCCCCTGGTGCCAACAGTTGGACTGCCTTTACAGCACAACACCCGAATCAACAACAACAGGAGCAGGAAATTAAAGAAGCAATGCGGCAGGTCCTCAGAAAACCGGTTGACTTAGCAAAAATCATTGATTTAAAACCAAAAAAGGGGGAGGGTGCTGAGGAATACCTACAGAGGTTTAATGAAACTTATGGCACATATTCTGGGGACCCTCTTTTTCCTTTGGGAGCAGGGGCTGTCTCACAACAGTATAATAGTCTCTTGATGAACACTTTGCTTAAACCTACACAAGATAGATGGAAAACTAACAACTTAAATTGGATCAATTCCTCACAGGGTGATACAGCTAGGGCAATTAAAACATTATGGGGCGAGGGTGACGGTCCTAAGGCCGAAAAACCTATTAAATCTGAATTTGTTGTATGGGAAAGTGATCAAAATACCATGGCCCCCTTGCGGCAACCTCCCACCCCTCCCCAGCAGACACAGCAGCAAGGGCTGTGGAGATTACCCGGTCCCCAGCTGCAGTCTGACAATAGAGGCTATCTGCTGGAACCGGATTTTTATGTCCCAGGCTGGCAAAACCAAAAGGGCTCAGAAAGCTGAATTAATTGCATTAACTAGGGCATGTGAGCTAGCCTCCGGACTTACAGCTAATATATATACTGACTCTAGATATGCTTTTGGGGTTGCCCATGATTTTGGGACACTATGGGAAAATAGAGGCTTCCTCACCTCGTCTGGGACCCTTATCATACACAGGGAGGAAGTCATTAACTTGTTACAGGCCATTCAAAGTCCTCGTGAATTGGCCATTATTAAATGTTCCGCGCACTCTGCCGGAACGGATCCGGTTTCTATGGGAAACAAACAGGCAGATGAAGTTGCTAAACAGTCTACGGAGCTCCCTGGCTCCTTTATGATGGTTCAGAGGAAATCTATTAGGGCCTCAGTTCCTGACGAGCCGCCTCCCTCCACCGCTGATATTGTTGCTTTACAGGGGGACGCCCCTGACAATGTACTTCATGAATGGATTGATCTGGGATGTTTCAAGGACGTTGACGGTTTTTGGAAAACCCCAGCAGGCCAGGTGTGTATGACTGATGTTTTAGCCGTCTGGGTGGTTGATGTTGTCCATCACTTAACACACTGTGGGGCTAGACAAACTGCAGATTTAGTCTGGGAATCTTGGTGGCATCCCAGTGTTCTGCAATTGGCTAGAGCACAAACTAAAAAATGCTTGACATGTATGCAGCATAACCCCGGCAAGGGGGTCCCCTGTGAACAGGGTAGAACCCCGCTGCCTGAAGGCCCCTTCGATACGTTGCAAATGCAAATCTACCCAGAACGGCCAAGTGTAAATATGTTTTAGTTATTGTAGATGTTTTTAGTAAATGGATTGAGGCTTATCCTGCAGCCGATAACAAGGCTGACACTGTTGTTAAGACTTTACTCAAGGAGATTATTCCTAGATTTGGTGTGCCGCGGACACTCAGTTCCGATAACGGCCCTCATTTTGTGGCCCTTGTTAGTCAAGAACTTTGTAAAGTTCTTAATATCAAGCAGCAGTTCCACTGTGCTTACCACCCTCAGAGCGCGGGAGTGGTGGAACGTGCTAATCAGACATTGAAATCTAAAATGGCCAAACTGTCAGCTGACAGTGTTCTCTCGTGGCTCCAAAATTTACCCATTGCCTTGTTTCAACTCCGGGTGTCCCCGGCAGGAGCCCACCGTCTCTCCCCCGCAGAGATTCTGTATGGGCGGCCCCTCCGCACTCCCTTTAGCTCTGACTTCTCTGATTCTCCTGTTGACATACATCAGATGTCAAATGGGATGATCTCCTATGTTTTATCCTTAACTGATGCCTTACGCATGAACCATGCGATGGTTAAAGCTGCCAGGCCTTTGCGGTCAGATTTGCCGTTGCCCCCAAACATCCGACCTGGCACTTTTGTATTGATTAAAAACTTTGCCAGAAAGCACGGCCTGGAACCCCGGTGGGAGGGCCCTTTCCAAGTCCTCCTTACCACCCCTACTGCTGTTAAGGTTGAGGGTCATAAAGCCTGGATCAGCCTACACCATTGCAAGGTTATTGGGGAGGAATGAGAATAAGGGGCAGCTACTGCTGCATGTATTTTCTCTTCCCTTGACATAGGTGCCACTAAGGAAGGAAGACTGAAGAAAAGTGAAACGATGAAACCTATCCTCTTTCTCTTTGGCCTCTGCCTAACAGCGACACGGACATCAATGCAGACCAGTAACACCACCAGCGGTGCACCCCCCACTCTCCAAGGGCCTACAAGCAACTCTAGTGCAGCCACCGCGGAGACGTGGATAAAAACAGGCACCCCCGCGATGACTTCACACTCTACAGATGTTACTACTAAAATGACTAATGGTTTTGTGAGTGTGGCACCACGTATTGCTTCTGATGGCCCCAGTGGTACAGTAATAGTCCCGAGGGATCTCGTGAGTACTATGAGTGACAATATGACTATTAGCACCCCCCCAATGAGTTTATCACTGCCCAGAGTGATAGGTACCCAGTCTAATAATATAAGTGAGTCCAGTCAGACCCTAGTTACCCCTTGCAACCTCACCGGGGATTGGTGGGTATGGAAACAGGAGAATAGCATAACGCTGAATAACACAGGCCCCACGAGAATAGTTCAGGTCAGAGTGAATGACACGTGTGATCGTCATGGCCCAGGTAACAGTGGGTTTAACCAGATAATTTGTCCCTTGGTCGGCTTTCCTGACTACTCTAAGGCCACTTCTAATTATAGCAGCATAGTCATCCAAAATCTTGCATGGTCACAGGATTGCTTGGAGCATTTGCAAAACCTAACAGGACTTCAACAGTGGTGCCCTGGATATAATATTGCAACTCTGGATGCCAGGACAGAATGTCCCCGTAATATAACAATTCATAATACTGGCATCTGCCAGGAAGTAATGTATGTATGCCTACGAGGAAATGGCACCAAGTCTGAGGATACCTATACGTACTTAAATGATACACGCACGTGCTGCCATGCCTTTGTGAATAATACTGCAGCGGACCCCAGAGACTATTTGTTCAACTTTCCCGGTTACTTAAAATCAAAAAATCTCGTCCGCACACTGCACCGTTTTCTTAAGACCCACCGAAAGAAAAGAAGCAATTTACCGGAAGCAACGAGCCTTACCGGCAACATCTTTACTGGCTTCCTTGAAAAAGCAAAAACTCATCTTGACAATCAGACTGATGAAGGAAAGAATACCAAAGTAGTATGTGTCCCAGGCCCACACTCGGTAGGGTCCGGATTCCTCATGATGGCGGCCCCTACTGGTCAGGATGAACTATGCAGTCTTACCTACAGGCGTACCCAACAAACCCCAAAAATTATTCCCTATAGAGACATTTCTGACCAATACCCGATCCAGTATGGTTACCTCAGGCGTTGCTATGACACCTGGCAAGTGGTACCAAAAGGTTTTGTAGTAGCGGTGGTGCCAGAATTTAAATGGTGCATTCATAGTGATACAGGAAAACATGCCATGGGAGACTTAGAAGACAGTAGATGCCAGGTAATAATATCTCATGACCAAACCAAGTCAGACCCCTTTGGGGGCCTCCCGGAGGACGATTGGGAATATTGTGTTAACGAAAAGACTCGTCCCAATGCCCCTACAAGCCGCATGGGTGCTGTCCTCTTTCATGCTAAACACTGTATTACGCCTGCACTTAATGGGACATTTTGGTTATGCAATCACACAGCCTATGAATACCTACCCATTAACTTTAAGGGCACCTGTGCGCTGATATATCACCTCCCAGCATTCCGGTTATTGAATTCAACCCCAGAGGTTAACAGCGAATGGAAGAAGTGGCATGATCTTAATTCAAATTAGAAACCTCATGCTCGAGGCCGGAGAGATCTGTTCCATCAACAGACATTTTGGAGCAGATTCTTTGGCGCCCTTCTGCCCAATTATGGGGTCATGTAAGCCCTGGACCAGATTCGTGATCTCAGTCACGAGCTTGAGGAAATGGCTAAGGCCACTGCTGATGCCCTGGGTCATTTGGAACACGAGCAGACTGCCCTACGAATGATGACCTTACAGAATAGAATGGCTTTAGACTATCTCTTAGCAAGCCAAGGGGGAGCATGTGCAGTTATTGGCCCAGAGTGTTGTACCTATATTGAGGATGAGAGCTCGGCTGTATATAATGACACTTCACTAATTAACGATGTTGCCACTAAAGCATATGATTTGGACCACACAGACTCAAAGGAGGCCTGTGCCTGGTGGAACCTACTGTGTCAGCTGTTGGGATGGCTAAAGTCTATTGGGCTGGACATTCTCTCCATTCTGGCCATCATTCTTGGCATTTGTATTAGTATCCGAATCGCTTGGGCCCTTATTAAGAGAAGTTGTCAGACTTGTCCCGCACGACGCCGACGTAAGAAGGAGACAAGCCCGATATGGACACAGAAGGAAAAGAGTTTGCTCGACTTCAACGTATTAATATCTGAGGGTTATCATAAAATGATAAAAAGGGAGGAATGATAAGTTGGAAATAGATATAGTGACCATATAGAAAATGGAGCTTAGAATGTTAACTAAAATGGCTGAAGCACATTGGCTGTATTGCCCGGCATGCCGAGCGAAACAAATTGCTAACACAGCAACTTGTAAGGGTCCCTGCACAAGCTGGATAAACATGTCCAATCCCACAGATCTGAGAATGATGTAGTACATAGCACTAGGTCAAAGGGCAGCCATCAGAGGAGTACTGGTGCCTCACGGTCTAGCTGTAACATAGTAATGAGGTTTGAATGTTTACATTAAAGAGCATCTCTGAGATTTGACTGTTACCTTGAAGAGCAGGAGAAGAATAATGGGGGCTGATGTCTGACTTTAAAGATAGTGTTAATATCTTAACCAGATGGCTGCTGGTGTCTGTGTGTTAGATTTAGAGCATTTTTTGATGTGTAAGCTTCCAATTAAGTATACTTTGATTAATATACTTTTCGATAGCCTAATGACACGGGACTCTGTATTGCGTGAGAAGTTATGTATGAATGTAACAACTTTCCCTATCAACGGAGAGAGAATCCACTCTTTAGTACCCGGCGTGGTCTAAAGTGGCTTTTCTCCCAGGATTGTTTGTATATTCGTATACTGACAGTCTTGAATAAAAACAGTGCTGTTGAAATGTGTTAATCAAGTGGTGGTTCTCTGTTCTTGGACAGGCGTTCACAAGAAGCCAGGTAGCGTGGCTGAGCTTCCACAGGGTGAGAGGGGAAAGATATAAAAGAGACCTAAGGGGCAACTTTTTCATGCAGAGGGTGGTACGTGTATGGAATGAGCTGCCAGAGGATGTGGTGGAGGCTGGTGCAATTGCAACATTTAAGAGGCATTTGGATGGGTATATGAATAGGAAGGGTTTGGAGGGATATGGGCCAGGCGCTGGCAGGTGGGACTAGATTGGGTTGGGATATCTGGTCGGCATGGACGGGTTGGACCGAAGGGTCTGTTTCCATGCTGTACATCTCTATGACTCTATGACATGCAGAGTGTTTGCTGCATAAGCTACTAGCACATGGTGCTGGTACGAGATCAATAAGGCACACTGCCATGTAGCAAGATGTCCACACCCTGAATTAGGATTGCTGACCTGCAAGACAAGTTATCTGGTTGTGTAGCCATGCTAATAGGCACAGTAAGGCAAGACTAGGAAAGGCAAGCATTCAGGTAAGCAATAAGTGAACATGTACTAAGAGAACAAGCAAACAAACCTGAGATGCAGCATAGTCCTATGTGTGAGCTGGGTGACTGTGCAGAGTGTCCCTGTAGTAGCCTTTCAAAAATAATTGGCAGTGTGCCTGCAATGCAAATGTCACTGTCTGTGGATGAGGCTGTGCATTGTTGCATATTAATGAGGTGAAATGTGAGTTTATGAAATCGTTTACAAGTTATATGCCCCTTTAACTGACAACACTGTTTTGTAGTGAGAATCTCACCTCAATGCCTGCAACAAGATGTTGTGTGACGTCTGACCATGTCCACCCCAGTCCAACACCAGCACCTCCACAACCCCCATGTTGTTCAGGCTTCTACAATTTTGCACCCTGTGTCTACCATGGAGAAAGAATGATTAAGCTGCAGTCCTTTTACAAGTAATTGGATTAATACCTGAGAATTATGGACACATTTCCCATTAAAATAGATGAAGAATAAGCTGTTCTTATTACTGTCAGTAGATGCAGCCTGTAGACTGTACAATTGCCTTTGAATGTTGCGAACATTTTTTTTCAAAAGTCAGCCTATCGTCTTTTTTCTGTTTCTTCCAGAGGAAAAAATGTCTGTAACTTATATAGTCCTTCAAATGCAAAACACTTTACATGCAATTGAAATCCTCCTGAAATATAGACACTCCAGTCATTAAGAGGGTAGAGTTGATGGTGCCTACAGTTTGCATTGTGTCTGTGCAACAGACATGATCGACTAGCTGGACAATTCAAATTCTTTTCTGTAAGTCTGACTTTATATTTTGAATTTGATCATTTAAATAGGTGCTTAGCAATAACTCTTATTTGAGCTTGTGCATAATGACCAATTTTGGAAATCCATTAGATGAAACAGCTTATGACAAAATAGTGAAAATCTAGTAAATTTGTATGCAGAATCTGACCTCATTAAGTGTTTTTACAGTTTTGTAATCCAACTGATTTTCCTTTGCATTTTATTTTCGTCCAGAATTCAAATTGATTAGACTTCTCAATATTTGATTTCCTAATTGCTGTCACCTTTCTTGTTTTAAACAAATCCACAATTAAATAATCAAAATTAATTTTACTGCTAACATTACAAATATTCAGCTTAGAAAATTTTCACAGATTAGGTATTTAATAATGATTTTGTTTTAGGTGTCAGAAGGGATTAGATGTACAAAATACAACTTGTCCCACTTTAAGGTTCCAAATTAAGCGTTGAGCTTTTATCGTGACAAATCAAAGCGAGTCTCTCCACAGCAGGAATCAAAGTTTCTGAATTAATACATAAATATCAGCACATAACAATATCAGTGACAACATATACAGATACTTCAATATAGTTGTATAATTAATGTGTAAAATGGCTGCAGTACACTTGCACCAATTCAATGCAAAAGCTGGATTGCATATACACTGAATGCACATCAATGCGTAAAAATAAACATAAGACCATGAGAACCCTTTTAAAAAAATTGATGTCATATATATATAATAAACTTGTTTTGACACAATATAATCTTCATAAACATTATACATTGATAGACAACAGAAAAATTGTTGCATAATAATTGTCAAAATAACAGAGGACTATCAGCTCTGACAATTTGAATAATCTAAATAACAAAAACATCTGAGTCATAGTAATGACTTCATTTGGATTTTTTACAACACAATTACCGTACAACTAAATTAAATGATTCTAAGTAATTTAATGAACATTCATCTCCTGCCACATGGAATCATAAGCTTGTTTTAAAAAGCAAAATACCGAAAATCATCTGCCACTTTTACAAAGTAAGGGTGAATGTGACAACACAAATGACTTTGGTCAGTGCCTGCTGGTTTAATTAGATTTGTTTGAGGCTGATAGATTAAAATCTATCTGCTAAAATTTCACTGTTGAGTTTAGGCCAATAATTTGGATGTTTATTAAGTCAGAACCAGTCTAATACCTCCAGGTTGGCACATGCATTCTTAGTGTACATGACAGCACAGATTGTCACATTATGAAATGTATTTTTTTAGGAACTTTTCAGCAAAAGCTCAACTAAAATGCTAATCTTTTATGGAGGTTAAGAAAATAACTTGGATATGAGAAAAAAACATTTTTATACTCTGAAACCTCACTAATCCTCACTAAACACTGACTGCAGCAGGTGATGTTTTTTCATCATCAGAGAGATGTACTTTCAATGTCTACTTCTCCTTAACAAGATTATGAAATGTTTATTTTTTGCATGATTTGTGTAAATTTTGTGTTGAACCATTACTTGCTGTTGTTTATTCTCTGGTAGATATGATTTAATAATAAACCCCTTAGGTATTTGATCCAATCACTGTCATTAAATAAAAGTGCACACTTTTCACACAAATTGATACCTGCCGCTGTTCAAGGTACATAAAACATTTCACATCAATCAGTCTTATACTTTAGAAGGCCCAACATATTTTTGAAGATTGTTGTAACGTTATTTTTAAAATATAAATAATTAGTGTTCCTAATATCAGTAAAATACAGGCACAACATGCAATCTGGACCACACACAGCTTTCATACAGTACTTTAAACTGAAGTATCAGCAACAAACTGTAACAACTTTCACCAGTAACATTTGTTAGCCTTTATTCCATGCCATTTCTCATAAGTGTTTTCCACAGTAGTGGTCTCATGGACGCAGCTAAAGGCCACTGTTAGAAGAGCAGATGTTGATATAAAGAAAATGTATTTGTTTTACAGGAATAAAAGATAGCAGTTTTTCCCTGCAGATCAGAAATCATTTCCTGAGAAAATGACTATTTCAAATGCCACTAGCAATCTTGTCTTAGTGCATTGATAAGCGAGTGTGTAGCCTCTTCGCATCTTTTTGCAAGCTCATGTCTTTGTTATCATTAATTTCCACTGGCAACCAGAGGTTAGATTTCATTAATTGAGTGTTGAACTGAAACAGACTGCTCACATGTTGTGGAAACAAATAGGACCAGCGCAAATAGCATGAAATACTGGTTTGGTTAGTTACAACATACCAGAAGCCTGAGTTCACTTTTTATTTTGTTATCTGAACTGTATTTAATATGATTTGTTCCAGCAACCAATATTGGCAACTGGAGAGTCAAGACATTAAGAACTGCAAAAAATGGAACTGGATATGTGTTCAAAAACCTGGCCCTTACTAATATTCATTCTTTTAAACCATTGAACAGCATTTATATTGAACAATTCAACTCAATCATAAACAAACAAATTCAATTCTTTATGCACAGCTACAGGATTTTTCAGCAGTACGTAGTACAGTACATTCTCACTTCATGTACTCAGCTACTGAAGAGTCCTCAGGACCCTAACTTTTGTAGGCATGATTGAAGCCTGAAGTTTAAGGATTAATATTAGAGAAGTAACAAGATCAGCTTTCAGTTTTGCTTCCTGAAGTATAGCTTCCCATGTCCGAACTCTCCTTGTCTTCACAATCAGCAAATGCTGCTGTGCACATATCACTGTAAAAATCTGAAATAAGCAATATGACATTAAAAATATTTTATTTGTCAGACACAATTATTTACAGTTTATGTGTAATAAACTGAGACAGATTTGGACAGAAAGTTCTTATAGTTCAAGTTTCTTCACTTTATCCTCTTACACTTGTGGGGTTCAGCAGAAACCCACAGGGCAGGAAGGAATAAAAGGGGAGAATTAGCTGAACAACAGAAACTTCATTAGATCAGAATCAAAGTTTCCAGTGCCAACAATAGTGATAAAAAGGGAACTAAAGACAGCAGGTAGGTGTGATGGTTTAACATAGTAAAAGCCTTTGAGCGCAGAGCAGGAGGCCACCAGAGAGTTTTTGCATTTGGTCTAAACCACTTAACTGAACAGATAATTCTCAAGTATCTATCAAAATGGGTCAGTTTCAAGAACTGTACTTTCATTTCAATTAATTGATAACTGCACCCTGTAAATGCTGGACATATCAAGAACTGATAACTGCATCCTGTAAATATTAGACACATCAATGACCAATAACTGTATCCTGTAAATGTTAAGCCTATTAGTGTATTGATACCTGTATCCTGAAAATGTGGATCATATCAATGAGCTGTCTATGATATAAGAAAGTCACTTTCACTCAATGCTGTAGCTTCAACTCAGAAACCTGTCACAGCAAGTTCTCCAAATACAGACAACTGAGGAGTATTTTATCATCTCTGTCTCTCACTCTAGTTCACAGTCTAAATAGAACCACAACACACTGAAGGTATTGACTCTTACAGAAGTACATTTTTTCTGTAGAATATTAAAACTGAGCCTAATTATAATCACATCTAATAACTACACCAAAGTCACGAGAACAGCAGATGTAAGAGCACTGATAGATGCACTCCCTATAGCTTCAGGCTACTGAAACCAGCTCCAGCTCTAGGTAACTGCTGGTTCAGCAATGGTTAGGTAATTTAACACACATTAAACCAAGGATGTCCTGCCCTGCATAATTAATTGGGTAGTGCCTTTACTTGCAAGACAATTAAAAAAATTCATATTAAACTCTTCAGCATAGATTCACCATTTTGTTACAACGCTGATGGAAGTGCGTTCGATGTTGCTGCACTCCAATTCTGGCAAATTTCCATGGTGATTTAAAAACTATTTTTGGGGTCATCATCTCTCATCTGGAGCCAGCAACAGAGGAGGCAGAGAATGATCTGTCATGCAATTTGGCCTTGGTATTGTATTTTTCTGGCTTATGCAATTGATTGTTTTGTAATTAATTCAATATGCTTCCCACCCGATCACTGAAATCATGCCCTGCAACACCCACAGCAATGTTTGAAGAGAAAGACATATTAACATCTCTTACTGCCATGCTGTTCAGATGCAAATAAGAAAAAGAATGCTGATTAATTTGCATCTATCTGTTAGAATCCCCTCCTATTTGGACAAATGTATTACAAAATTTAATACACTGCCTGAGATGAGTTGACAGCTGATGATGGCTTTGTTTGCTAGTCAGCAGGAAGAAGCACTGCCCTCTTCTGAGAAACCCCACTTCCCAGATCTCTCTGGGTAAACTGAAGGGCTAAAAAATTTTTTAGGCCCTTTCCTTCAGGATAGTGCAACAGGATCAAAGTGGGAAGGGCAGTTCCTGGCTTGCAGTGTCTGAGGTGATGTGGAGCTGTGGTTGACATGAACACCACAAAGTCTGAGCAGTTGTATGCACTTCTGCTGCTCCTACTGGTTGAATTCACAAGAGGCCAGATGCATAATTAATAAGATGAAGAGTAATTTTGTGCTATAAGCCACCTTGAGCCAAGGCAGACAAGGCGACATGAATCTCAATCGAGAAACCATGTTACCAAAAAATGAGAAAATTCAGCTATATGTCACTAATGAGTTGAATATTAAAAAATCATTAATCTAAATTGTGTCAATTGCTTTCTGCAAGGATATCTATCAGATTTAGTGCATCAATTTTAAAGTCAAAACCCTCGTTCTGACCTGAATTATTATCAGTCTGATCCGTCTTAAGTTCTGAACCAACTGGTTGTAGAAGACTGGAAGGAATCCATCCTGTTTTATAAGTTAGCAGACTCCTTACTTGCCTGAAACACACATAATTAATTAACAATTACTGCAATTTATTTGTAAGTATGCAGAGTCTTATATTCAGTGCAGATGTTGAGTTTTGTGCCAGAACAATAAAAAATTATATTTTAGTTCTCTTTTTCAGAATGAATCTTTTAATTTCATTAAGAACCAGGCAAGTTAACATTATGAATTAGAATTCTTCCATTCAAACTCACCATCAAAATACTCCTATGTTAACCTCCAAAAAAAATCACATGCATTGTTCAATCCATATTTTTAAAATGGGAGATAACAATTGCAGCAATGCAAGACAGGCTACAAATTAAGGTGGGTCTTGGGTATGTTTTAAATATTGCTTCAGATCTTTTTCAAGCTGTAAATACAGAATGGGATCTTGAGAAAAGAGTTAAATGCAAAACTATAGGTAAATTTGCTGCTTTTAAACCTGATATAAAGTGCATTTAGTTTTTATTCTAGGCTCAATGTTACCTGCTTGTTTATTCAATTAGCATCTTGCAACTATTTTTCCTGTTTACATTAGGTTGTATGCAATTTTCAACAAAGTCATTATAATTTGACATCTATTACACTAAAGGTTATGATAAAAGGCCAGACCAAATTTATCCTAGGCTGCTCCGGGAAGTGAGAAAGGAGGTTGCTAAGCTGTTGGCGAGGATATTTGCCTCCTCACTCTCCACAGGAGTTGTACCGGAAGATTGGAAGGAGGTGAATGTTGTTCCTCTTTTCAACAGGATAATCAGGAAATCCCTGGCAATTACAGACCAGTCAGTCTTACGTCTGTGGTCAGCAAAGGTTTGGAAAGAATTCTGAGGGATAGGATTTACGTCTATTTGGCAAAGCATAGTGTGATTAAAGGCAGTCAGCATGACATTGAGAGGGGCAGGTCATGCCTCACAAATCTTATTGAGTTCTTTGAGGAGGTGTCAAGATAGGTTGATGACAGTTGAGCAGTAGATGTGGTGTATATGGACTTGATAAGGTTCCCCATGGTAGGCTCATCCATAAAGTTAGGAAGTATGCGATACAGGGAGATTTGGCTATCTGGATTCAGAATTGGTTGGCTGACAGAAGGCAGAGAGTGGTTGTAGATGGTAAGTATTCTGCCTGGAGGTCAGTGTTGAATGGAGTCCCCGCAGGGCTCTATTCTTGGGCCTTTGCTCTTTGTAGTTTTTATAAATGACTTGGATGAGGAGGTTAAGGGGTGGGTTAGTAAATTTGCAGATGACATAAAGGCTGGAGGTGTCGTCAATAGTGTAGAGGGCTATTGCAGACTGCAGCGTGACATAGACAGGATGCAGAGCTGGGCTGAGAAATGGCAGATGGAGTTCAACCTGGATAAATGTGAAGTGTTGCATTTT
Organism: Hemiscyllium ocellatum; assembly: GCF_020745735.1. Taxonomy (NCBI): domain Eukaryota; kingdom Metazoa; phylum Chordata; class Chondrichthyes; order Orectolobiformes; family Hemiscylliidae; genus Hemiscyllium; species Hemiscyllium ocellatum. The sequence goes on from NC_083413.1 coordinate 35,873,705, forward strand.
GGAAGATTGAACTTGAATGCTGAATATAGGATTAAAGACAGGATTCTTGGCACTGTGGAGGAACAGAAGGATCTGGGTGTGCACATACATAGATCCCTCAAAGTTGCCACCCAAGTGGATAGGGTTGTTAAGAAAGCATATGGCATTTTGGCTTTCATTAACAGGGGGATCGAGTTTAAGAGCTGTGAGGTTTTGCTGCAGCTCTACAAGTCCCTGGTGAGACCACACTTGGAATATTGTGTCCAGTTCTGGTCGCCCTACTATAGGAAAGATACAGAGGCTTTGGAGAGGGTGCAAAGAAGGTTTACCAGGATGCTGCCTGGACTGCAGGGCTTGCCTTATGAAGAAAGGTTGAATAAACTCGGACTTTTCTCTCTGGAAAGAAGGAGGAAAAGAGGAGACCTTATCGAGGTGTACAAAATAATGAGTGGAATAGATAGAGTCAATAGGCAGAGACTTTTCCCCAGGGCAGGATTGACTGTTACGAGTCGTCATAGTTTGAAGATACTAGGAGGAAGGTATAAAGGAGACGTCAGAAGTAGGTTCTTTACATAGAGAGTTGTGAATGCATGGAATGCGTTGCCAGCTGTGGTGATGGAAGCAGAGTCATTGGGGACATTTAAGTGACTGCTGGACATGCACATGGATAGCAGTGAGTTGAGGGGTGCGTAGGTTAAGTTACTATATTTTACATTCAGATTAAACCTCGGCACAACATCATGGGCGAAAGGACCTGTTCTGTGCTGTACTTTTCTGTATGTTCTATATCAGCAGCAAACATATTCCTAACTTTGTAACTGTCTGATATTTATAAAATCATACTCTTAATTATGGATGCACTCTAAGTTAATTACCTTTGTCAGATTTTTAAATTTGCTTCAATTTTGGTTTTTACTACCTCGTCTTCTTTACTGTCTGAATCAATTTAACTTGGGAAGGTAAACTGATATGTTCAGGTGTTATCATTTACTTTCTATCCCTACATTTCCTGAGGATTGAACTCACCACTGTCCCTCTTCTCCTTCCTGCAGTACCTCAACCACTTCGCCATTCTGCACTGCAAGCTCCTCAATGGATTTAGGTTCATAAATACCATCTACTCGGTACAGACTTTGTGCCTGAAATGAAGAAATGTGCAAAGTGTACACAGGTGACACAAATCCAAACTACAGATTGGTAGCGTTGCAATAATAATGCATTGTGAAAATAGACGGCAATTTTGAACAAGAAATACAAAGAGTATTCAGTGCTACATTGAGAAACATTTTAATTTACTGCACAATTCCAAATGGAAATTAAACAAGCTATTTGATGGATCATCCTATATATAGTGTTTGGTGGTTCATAACTAAGACTTTTTTTGTAAGCAAGTTGTTGTGATATTACATGTATTGAACTATATTAACTATTTTCATATTTATCATAAAAGGTTTTCAAAATTGCCAAACCCATATCAGTGTGGCAAGTAGCAGGTAAAATTTTAAATACAGGCCTCTCACAAATTTTCACGTAAATCTTAACAACCCTTTCAATGTCTCCAGTTTTTCTCCCTGGGCATCATTTAACTTTGAAATGTAATTCTAAACACAGATATCCTGTTCAACCACGCTAATGTCAATGCGGGTGTGTCTGCACCAAATGGACTGCAGTGATTCAAGAGGTGACTCATCACTGTCTTCTTAAGGGTAATTAGGAAACAAATGCTGACATTTCCATTGATGCCACATTCCATGATAGAATATAAAGAATCAGGTAAAGAAAAAATAACTGAGTCATTAAACATAAGTCACATACTCAATAGACATGGATTAAGTTAATAAAATATGGTTCATACTTGCTAAAAAAATCCATGAAAATCGCACGTTTCACCCTGAACGTGAAGTTGCAATTTAAACCTTTTTAAATACTTTCATAATTCCTTATGAAATACTAGCATATTCATAGGCCCACATCAAGGACTTTATAAATACTTTGATCTGCCAAACTGCAAATTGACAGGCACCCATTGTAATGTTAGGTTGTTAAATCATTCACATTTTGTAAATCCTTCAATGATGGTCTTGAAATTTAGTCAACAAACAGGGAAATAGTGAGCCTTGATTTTTTTTAAACTGCTGACTTTTTAGGATTTAAGGTCCAGGTGGTGTAAATATCTTCACAGCTGCAATGAGTCTTTTAAATGGCATTGGATCCCACTTAAAGCATTTGAAATCTTCTCAAGGGTACCTTACCACTCCCAAAAGTATCCCTGAAACTGGTCAGAATGAGTACCCAACTCTCCAAACAGGGTTCACAAGTTTCGACCAGAGTGGGCTGACCTTTTCACTGGATCATTTCAATTTTTGCTGTCACTTGCAGGCCCAGTGAGAAAATTTCAGAAAAATATGTTTCAGTACAATGTCAAACATGAATTTCAAGAAAATTCCAAATGAATAAATTAATACTTGAAATAAATGAGTAAGCAATAAAATGAACATTAAAAAGTGCTATGTGGCAGTGAAAACTATTAACACCTTTTTTAATGCAAACAAATGAATTAGGAGCAGGAGTAGGATACTAGGACACACTCAGGCCTGCTCCATGATTCACTAATATTGTGGCTAATCTGAATACTCCACATTCCCACCTCCCCTTGATAACCTTTCACTATCTTGCTCATCAAGAATTTATTTAACTTTGCAAGGAAAACATTGAAGAACTCTGCTTCCACCACCTATTAAGGATGAGAATTACAAACAGTTACAGCTCTCTGTGAGGAAAAAAAGACTTATCTCTGTCTTAAATGGCCTACACCTTAATTTTAAATGCGATATTTATTTTTGCCACATCAGTGAAGGAGCAGAGCAAGTGAGAGAGATAGACCCAAGTCCTTTCCAACATAAAGGGATGGAAACTGGAGCCAAGTTGGATTGAATTACCATTGACCGACACTAAAGCTTAAGACAGCTGCTGCCAATGTGCAATGAGGAAAGACCAAAATTTAAGGTCATCCGGCCAAAGTACAATGCAGGTCCACTCAGTTATGCCCCCCCCCAAGTCCCTCAAAAATATGTAAATAGTATTTGCATAGTAAGAAATGATTTAGGTTTGTTTGTTCTCCATATGCTAAGATTGTACAGAATTGAACTGCTCTAGTGACTATGTATGTATATAAAGATGTTTAATGAATAATGTATATTTTGAAATTTTACAAAATGACCTCACATTTACATCTCGTGCCATACATGAATTCATGCAACTGTGGGTTGACTTTCAGTCTTGATTATCCTGCTCTCCCAGCCTGATTTGTGGATACATTTTTAGGGAGAACGATAAGGGAAAGGGCATCTAGATCACTCAGTCTTACGGTTCACACTCACTCTCCTGCTCCCTCACATATTCTCTCTCTCTCCCTCATTCCTTCCCTTTTAGCCAATGCACACATGAAGTCTCTCTCTCCCGCCCAGAAACACACATTCTTATCTCTCATCTTTTCACTCCTGCAATACCCACACTCACTCCCTCTCACCCACCCCACCCTCAGTCACATTTTCTTCCTTCATTAATATCCTCCTCCCTCAAACAGTTTCTCTCTCTCCCACATCCACTTTCACTTCCTCAGTTTTTCTCTCCTTATCTCTCCCACATCTGCTTTCACTCCCTCAAACACTCACGCCTTCACATACTCTTTCTTTGCAACATACACACACACACCCTCCCTCTCCCCGATTCCGACATTCACTCTTCTGCCATCTGTTCCATATGCAAACACACATCGCTCTCTATCTCACTCTCGTTGCCTCCCTGCCATCGATACATAGACATTCATCCTCCCTGGTGTACACACACTCTCTATCTCTTCCTAGCTTTCTTTTATCCTTTTCCTGGCACACACTTTCCCTCTCTAACTCTTCCCCAACACTGTCTCTCTCCCCCAGATATTGTCTCACTCTCACACAAATACCATTTGGGATCAGGAAGCCTACACTGATCTTGATTGCAGTCCTTGAATGGCTGGAGTCTGTGCGTAATGTTCAGACTCCTTTTATTCCCCAACCTGTTTGCCTACCATTACATATGAACCACAGATGTGCAAACTACAACAGTTCCCATTTCCCACCTACTGAAAATGGCAGGTTCGAGGATAGGTGTCTTGGAGTATGGCTCAGGTGCCATTTTGGCTAGAAAGCCTCTCCAGAGTTGCAGAAATTTAGGCTAGAGGAGTTAGAATGGAGCTGACAATTTTTTTTGTTATTACACCTTGAAGTACAGTTAGAAAGTTAATGCAATTCAGTTTCACTGTAAATTATGTCAAAATCAACTTGCTGCTTTGTATTCATGGCTAAGACTCCAGAGACAGAAAGTGACCTAATCTTGGGAAATAAGGCAAGGTAGGTGACTGAGGTGTCAGTAGGGGAGCACTTTGGGGCCAGCGACATAATTTTATTCATTTTAAAATAGCGATGGTAAAGGATAGACCAGATCTAAAAGTTGAAGTTCTAAAATGGAGGAAGGCCAATTTTAATGGTATTAGGCAAGAACTTTCAAAAGCTGACTGGGTGCAGATGTTCGCAGGTAAACAGACGGCAGGAAAATGGGAAGCCTCCAGAAATGAGGTAATGAAATCCAGAGAAAGTATATTCCTGTTAGGGTGAAAGGAAAGGCTGGTAGGTATAGGGAATGCTGGATGACTAAAGAAATTGAGATTTTGGTTAAGAAAAAGAAGGAAGCATATGTCAGGTACAGACAGGATAGAGTTGAAAAATTTGTTGCTGGAAAAGCGCAGCAGGTCAGGCAGCATCCAAGGAGTAAGAGAATCGATGTTTCGGGCATAAGCCCTTCTTCAGGAATGAGGAGGTTGTGCTAAGCAGGCTAAGATAAAAGGTAGGGAGGAAGGACTTGGGGAAGGGGAGGTTCCTCATTTTGAAGAAGGGCTTAAGTCTGAAACATCGACTCTCCTGCTCCTTGGATGCTGCCTGACCAGCTGTGCTTTTCCAGCAACACATTTTTCAGCTCTGATCTCCAGCATCTGCAGTCCTCACTTTTTCCATAGACAGGATAGATCAAGTGAATCCTTAGAACAGTATAAAGGCAGTAGGAGTATACTTAAGAGAGAAATCAGGAGGGGAAAAAGGGGACATGAGATAACTTTGGCAAATAGAGTTAAGGAGAATCCAAAGGATTTTTACAAATACGTTAAGGACAAAAGGGTAACTAGGGAAAGAATAGGGCCCTTCAAAGATCAGCAAGGCGGCCTTTGTGTGGAGCCGCAGGAGGTTGGGCAGATTCTAAACGAGTATTTTGCATCAGTATTTACTGTGGAAAAGGCATTGGAAGTTATTGAATGAGGGGAAATAGATGTTGACATCTTGAAAAATGTCCATATTACAGAGGGGAAAGTGCTGGATGTCTTGAAATGCATAAAAGTGAATAAATCCCCAGGACCTGATCAGGTGTACCCTAGAACTCTGTAGGAAGCTAGGGAAGTGATTGTTGGGCCTCTTACTGAGATATTTGTGTCATCGATAAGTCACAGGTAAAGTGCCAGAAGACTGGAGGTTGGCTAATGTGGTGCCACTGTTTAAGAAAGATGGTAATGACAAACCAGGGAACTATAGACCAGTGAGTCTGATGTCGGTGGTTGGCAAGTTGTTGGAGGGAATCCTGAGGGACAGGATGTACATGTGTTTGGAAATGGAAGGACTGATTAGGGATATTCGATATGACTTTATGTGTGGGAAATCATGTCTCACAAACTTGATTGAGTTTTTTGAAGAAGTAACAAAGAGGATTGATGAGGGTAGAGTGATAGATGTGATCTATGTGGACTTCAGTAAGGTGTTCAACAAGGTTCCCGTGGGACACTGGTGGGCAAGATCTCATGGAATACAGGGAGAACTTGCCATTTGGATACAGAACTGGCTCAAAGGCGGAAGGCAGAAGGTGGTGGTGGAGGGTTGGAGGGTGGTGATGTGAGCATAAGAGAGATAGTAAGTTTGCAGATGACAGCAAAATTGGAGGTGTAGTGCACAGCGAAGAAGGTTACTCAGATTACATTGGGATCTTGATCAGATGAGCCAATGGGCTGAGAAGTGGCAGATGGAGTTTAATTTAGATAAATGTGAGGTGCTACATGTGAGGACTTATACACTTAATGGTAAGGTCCTTGGGAGTGTTGCTGAACAAAGAGACCAAATGAACAAATGAACAAAGAGCATGTTCATAGCTCCTTGAAAGTGGAATCACAGGTAGATAGGCCCATCTGATCAAGATCCTGTTGTACTCTGAGGTAATCTTCTTCACTGCCCACTACATCTCCAATTTCAGTGTCATCTGCAAATTTACTAACTATACCTCTAATGCTCACATCCAAATCATTTATATAAATGATGAAAAGCAGTGGACCCTGCATTGGTCCCTATGGCACTCCACTGGGCACAGGCCTCCAGTCTGAAAAACAACCCTCCACCACCACCCTCTGTCTTCTATCTATGAGCCAGTTCTGTATCCAAATAGCTAGTTCTCTGTCTATTCTGTGTGATCTAATCTTGCTAACCAGTCTACCATGAGGAACCTTGATGAACGTCTTACTGAAGTCTAGAAAGATCGAGTCCATTACTCTGCCGTCATCAATCTTGTTTGTTACTTCTTCAAAAAAACTCAATCAGGTTCATGAGACACAATTTCCCACACACAAAACTATGTTGACTGTCCCTAAGCAGTCTTTTCTGAATACATGTAATTCCTGTCCCTCAGGATTCCCTCCATCAACTTGACCACCGCCAATATCAGTCTCACAGGTCTATAATTCCCTAGCTTTTCCTTACCACCTTTCTTAAATAGTGGTACCACAATATCCAACCTCCAGTCTTCAAGCACCTCACCTGTGAATGTTGATGATACAAATATCTCAGCAAGGAACCCAGCAATCTCTTCTCTAGCTTCCCACAGAGTTCTAGGGTAGACATGATCAGGTCCCAGGGATTTATCCACCTTAATACATTTTAAGACATCCAACACCTCCTCCTCTATGATATGTTTATTTTTCAAGATGTTGCTATTCATTCCCAACATTCACTATCTTCCAAATACTTCTCCACAGTAAACATTGATGTAAAATACTCCCCTATCTCCTAAGGTTCCACACATAGGTGGCCTTGATGATCTTTAAGGGGCCCTATTTTCTCCCTAATTACCCTTTTGTCCTTAATATATCTGTAGAATCCCTTTGGATTATTCTTAACTATAAATGCCAAAGCTATCTCATGTCCCTTTCTTGCTCTCCTGATTTCCCTATTAAGTACACTCCTATTGCTTTTATATTCTTATTGGGAATCACTCGATTTCTGTTGTCTATGCCTGACATATGTTTCTTCTTATTCTTGACCAAAACCTCAATTTCTCTAGTCAGCCAGCATTCACTACACCTAGCAGCCTTGCCCTTCACCTGAACAGTAACATACTGTGTCTGGATTTTCACTATCTCACTTTTGAAGATTTCATATTTTTTAGTTGTGCCTTTACCTGCGAACATCTGACCTCAAACAATTTTGAAAGTCCTTTCCTAATACTGTCAAAATTGGCCTTCCTCCAAATTAGAACTTTAACTTTTCTGAATACATGTAATTCCTGTCTTTCAGGATTCCCTCCATCTTTAACTATTTTGTAATTAATAGAATTATGGTCACTGGCCCCAAAGGATCCCCCACTGATACCTCAGTCCCCTGTCCTGCCTTACTTTCCAAGAGTAGGTCAAGTTTTGCACCTTATCTAATAGGTACATCTACATATTAAATCAAAAACTTTTCTTGTAAATGGTTAACAAATTCCTCTCCATCTAAGCCCTTAACACTATGGCAGACCCAGTTTATGTTTGGAAAGTAAAAATCCCCTACCATTACCACCCTATTATTCTTACAAATAAGGAAGATCTCCTTATAAATTTGTTTCTCAATTTCCCACTGATTATTCGGGGCAGGGGTGGGGGCTAGGAGTGGTGGGGGGGATCTATAATACAATCCCAATAAGGTGATCATCTCTTTCTTATTTCTCAGTTGCACCCAAATAACTTCCCTGGATGCATTCCGAGGTATATACTCCTGAAATGCTGCCATAATGTTATCCCTTATCAAAAACCCCTCTTCTTCTGCCCTTCTTTCAATCTTTCCAATAGAACATTAAGCTGCCAGTCCTGTCCATCTCTGAGCCACATTTCTGTAATTGCTATGATATCCTAATCCAATGTTCCAACCATGCCCTGAGTTCATTTGCCTTACCTGTTCAGCCTCTTGCATTGAAATAAATGCAGTTTAATTTATCAGTCAGGCATTGTTCTCTACTTTGTTCCTACCTGCCCTGTCTGTTTGACTTACTCTTTTTCCCAACTGTACCAGTCTCAGACCGATCGCTTTCCTCACTATCTCCCTGGCTGTCCTTTTCCCCCATCTCCCCAAACTAATTTAAATTCTTCTAAACATCTCGAGCACATCTCCCCACCAGTATATTAGTCGCCTTCCAATTCAGGTGCAATCTGTTTTACTTACACAGGTCACTTCTACCCGAAAAGACATGCAATGATTCAATACTTCTCCTCTGCACCAGCTCCTCAGCCACATGTTCGTCTGTTCTATCCTCCTACTGCTCCCCTCACTAGATTGTGGCACTGGGAATAATCCAGATATTACTACCCTCGAGGACTACCTTTTTAAATTCCTGCCTAACTTCCTATATTCTCTTGTCAGAATCTTGTCCTTTTCACGTTCTAGGTCATTAGTTCCAATGTGTACAACTTCTTGTTGATCGAGACTTGGATGATGTAGAGTCTATTTGGAGGTAGAAATAAAAAACAGTAAGAGAAATAAGACATTGGTGGCAGTAGTCTTTAGATTTCCAAACAGTACCTACACTGCAGGAAAGATATAAATCATCAAATATTGGAGTATGTGAAAATAATCATAGAGTTCCTTCAGTTTGGAAAGAGGCCCATTGTGTCAACACCAACCCTCTGGGAAGCATTCACCCAAACCCAGCTCCTATCCCCATAAACTTGCATTTACAATGGCTAAGGCACTTATTCTTAACACTGTGGGAAAGTTTAGTACAGCCAATCCTCCTAATCTGCACATTTTTGGACTGTGGGAAGAAACCGGAGTACATGATGGAAACCCAGGCATACACAGACAGTCACCCAAGACTGGAATTGAACCTGGGTCCCAACGCTGTGAGACAGCTGTGCTAACAACTGAGCTACTGTGCCATCCCAATAGACCAATATTAATGGGTGACTTTAATCTTCATGTTGATTGAGTTAATCATGTTGTATAACAAATCCAGAATGCATTAGGGATAGTTTCCTCAAGGAACATGATGAGGAGCCAGTCAAGGAATAAGCTATCCTGGATCTAGTAATGGTTAGGAAGGCAGGTTTAATAAATCACCTTAGGGTAGAAGATCCCTAGGAAATGTTGATCATAACTTGATAGAAATTAATATTCAGTCTGAGAGTGAGAAATGCTGAAACAACTGTGTTTAAATAAAAAAAAAGAGAATTACAATGAAATGAGGAGAGAGTTAGTTAAAGTGGTTTGGGTGGATATATTAGCAGGCAAGAGAATAACCAAAACAGTGGCAGACATTTAGGAAGTAATTCACAACTCTCAGTTAAGATATATCCCAGTAATGAAGAAAGATTCTCAGGGAGAGATAAAGCAACCACAGTTAACCAAGGAAGTTAAGGAGAGTATTGAATTGTAAGGAAAAGCACACAATAAAAGTTATGGAATATCAAAAGCTGGCAGAAGAGCACTGGAATAAGTGAATCTGGAGGAATAAAATAAAGCACTGAAAAGAGTTTCAGCAACAGATGGAATGAGTGGGGCTGAAATCACAGTTCCCTACATTAACTCAAAAGTTCCTGTACAGGTTGCACAAAATGTGACCTCATTCAGCGACCATGTGTGCAGTCATGCAGAAAATAAGAGAACATGCCACTTAAATAAATTGATTGCACACTCTAAATAGAAGTAAAGCTTTGTTGGTGGAGAGAGGTGACACTATGCTGATGAAAGTGTGCTGCCTTAGTGATAGAGTGAAAACGGGTATAGGAGCTCAGCTCATGGTCAACTATGCCAATACTGAAAATATGCTGTTTCTGTCTCAGAGACTTGAGAATTTTATTCAGCTTCCTGACAAGGTTCCTACAAACACCAGGAGAATGCCTGGGACATTACAATATCTAGGTAGTAAATAAAGGTTAGGTGATTAATATATTCAAAACCAATACAGACACATGATATGCCATCCAGTCCGGCCTCAGCTTGATCATTGTGCATGTACAGCATCCCTTCTAAGTTCCTGAACAGCTCTGATAATGATGAGTGTCATCCAACAATATTTTGACAGAGATCAGAACAATACACTGTTTCTAGAAATGGCTCATTTAAAAGTAAAATTGGTTGATCAACTTTCAACAAAAACGTGCTTACAGCTTTACTAGATAGTTCTTCATCCATATCTGAGGAGTTGGAAAGTTCATCCATACTTGAAGGAATAGTTTCAAAATCCTCAGAAGTATCCAATGATGGAATCGGTTTACATGACCAACCTGCAATTACAAATAAATATATCTTTTTAATCAATATCTGCTTACCCTTTTCAATTGTACCTTTTTTGTTTAAGTTTATTTCTTTTTCATTTTAGGTTGTCTGCATTGCTTGGTTCAGTGGGTTCAGAGGCGCAAACCGATAAAGTCAAATGCCTCATTTTAAGGTTATATGCATAATTTCTGTCAATGTAAAAATAATTTTTTAAAAATCTGCTTAAAACAGCTTCTATTTCTATATCAACTTTAAACATCCTTAAAGAACTCAGCAATTCTCCTTTCCTGGCCTATTATAATTGTTTATTTGCCTTTGCCTCATTATTAGTGGCAAAGTCTTCAGCTTTTTAGGCCTAAGAACTGGAATTCCCACTTAAACATTCCTCTCCTCCATTCCTTGAGTCCTGCCTCTTCGATCAAGCATTTGGTCCTCTATCCTTGATGTCAAAATAACCAATCTGCTCAGGTATGGGTCACTTACATATGAATCTTGAGCAGCAGTAGGCTATTCAGCCCCTTGAGATCCTCCATCATTTAATGAGATCATTGCTGACCTGATTGTAATCTCGAATCCAAATTCCCACCTACCCCTGATAATGTTTCATCTTCTTGCTTAACAAGAATCTATTCACCTGTAACATTCAAAATATTCAAGCACTCTACTTCCATTGCATTTTCAGGAACAGTTCCAAAGACTCATGACCCCTTAGAGAAAATAAAACCTGCCTAATCTCTATTTTAAATAAGTGACTCCTGATCTTTAAACAGTGAATCTGAGTTCTAGAGTCTCTCTGAAGAGGAAATATCCTCTCCATATGGGCGGCATGGTGGCACAGTGGTTAGCACTGCTGTCTCACAGCGCCTGAGACCCGGGTTCAATTCCCGACTCAGGCGACTGACTGTGTGGAGTTTGCACGTTCTCCCCGTGTCTGCGTGGGTTTCCTCCGGGTGCTCCGGTTTCCTCCCACAGTCCAAAGATGTGCGGGTCAGGTGAATTGGCCATGCTAAATTGCCCGTAGTGTTAGGTAAGGGGTGAATGTAGGGGTATGGGTGGGTTGCGCTTCGGCGGGTCGGTGTGGACTTGTTGGGCCGAAGGGCCTGTTTCCACACTGTAAGTAATCTAATCTAAATATCTATCCTGTCAAGACCCCTCAGAATCTTAATTGTTCCAATCAAATCACGTCTCACTCTTCTAAATTCTAGAGGACATAAACCTAGCTTGTTCAATATTTCCTCACATGCCTATTTCAGTTAATGGTCTGGTAAACTTCTCTGTACTGCTTCCAATGTATTTCCATCCTTCCTTAAGTAATGTGACCAATACTATGCACAGTTCTCCAGTTTAGTCCCACCAGTGCCCTATTTATTTGAAGAAACCTTTGAAGAAAGAAATTTTGGGTCATACCAGGTGGTGGTTAAAAGTGATAAATTAACTTGTACTATTTAGGCCATGTATTTGTGAAATGAAGCAAATCAGAATTTATGTTTGAAATCACTTACAGCCTTCTACTGAAGTCCCCTATACTCAGGTCAGGCCATTTAAATATATTGAAAATTGTAAATGTCTCCACAGTGTCCTCTGGAACATTAATATATTTCTTCATTTTAATTTATGATATCCTATCCATGCACACATTCTTTTTTATAATGATGTACCTTAATTTTATGTACAACATTTCATGAAAATTTATACGCATACCATTTAATAAAGAACACTCCTTCACTTGTGAAAGTTTCTTCCTTTGAATTTCTTTGCATTTAAATTCAATAACCTGATCATATTAGCATAATCCATATTTATGAACTCACACCAACCATGGGTGTGTATCAATACATAAACATCATTGCCTGTCTTCCTAGAAATTTGTATTTAACAAGTCACTGATGAAGCGTGGGAAAGCTTGTGGAACCTCTGTTTTCTGACTGTACTTGAAGAAGGACAGCACAGAAACTGAACATTGAGAATCCATAGAGGAAACTGGGGATTAGGAGGTTAGAGCCCTAGTCTCCATTTGAGACTTTGTTTAAAACTTCATTTTTCTTTTGCTCACTTTACAAAATCAAAGCGTGTGCTGAAGAACAATTTATGTCATTGACAGCCAAATTTAAAATTTCATCATTAAACCATCATTGAAACTCTTTTTATTGTTTTGAGACATTCCACAAGAAGACTAGTTGGAGTCAGAAACCTAGATGAATTCTTCATTTTGTGCCACACACCATCCCACCAATCCTCCAAAGGATTATTCAGGGAATCTTGACAATGAGAATGAGGCAAATCGACTGGTTGATGCGTTGTGAAAATATATGCAGGAGGAGTGAATAATGGTCAAAGACATGAGTAGAAACCTGGGGCTGGATTTTTGTTCTAACAGCCAATGTCAGGGACACTTCTGTGCCAGCTGTAGAGAGGTGATGTGATTTTGGAAGCAAAGGTAACTAACTAACCTGATGTTGAAATCACAACCCAATAAGGATGATGAATGTGATGAGGAGGCAGGCATTAAACTCACTGGGTCAGATTTAATGGGCAAACAATAACTATTGTCATAGCCATTTCGTGAGGACAGTATCAGGACTGCACTGAGTGCAGCACCTGTATCAGGGCAACTGCAAGTTTCTCAGTTATTGCCTGTGAGTTTCTTTTGCAAAGATGTGTGAAAGAAGACGTGTTCTGTTCCCTGAGAGTGACAAGAGAAAATCAGCCAGCAGGTGAAACATGGATGCTGAGAGCAGCTCATAGTGAGAGTTGTGAGGTTGTTGTTGAGTATTAGAAGTGTTTCAATGACCTACTCAGGCAAGGTGATTGCAATGTGGCACCCAAGTGTAAAGTTTTCAGGCTGGAGTCACCAACGTACACTTGACCTGATCAGCCTGAGGGAATATAGTCCTCCTAAACATAGGGAAGTTTGTGTCCAACAGTATTTCAAAGCCTTGTTTCAAGTCTACAACTCCAGGGCTATTGTGGCAGAAGTGACACAGAAGACTGCAATATCTCACTTGATTGTTCCTCTAGAAATGCCAAAAGAAAGTAGTTTTATTTTCATTTTCTATCAATTTTGCAGGAGAGAGAAGTGCATATTAAAGAGAATCTTGGTCATGTGGTGTCTGACCATTCTATTGTTATGTCCAAGCAGAATGCAAGCCTCCGAAGGGGAAGTCTGTTAATAAGTACTGGAGATTTGGTTTACTATCCAACATTGGGTGAACATGATCTTAAACTCACTGAAAGGCAGGATAGCATTTCTCCTATGGTAATATATCAACGGTAATATTATTATTCAACTCCATGGAAGCATTTGTCAAATGCAACAAGGTTGTGGGTGGCACGGTGGCACAGTGGTTAGTACTGCTGCCTCACAGCGCCAGAGACCCGGGTTCAATTCCTGACTCAGGCGACTGACTGTGTGGAGTTTGCACGTTCTCCCCGTGTCTGCGTGGGTTTCCACCGGGTACTCCGGTTTCCTCCCACAATCCAAAGATGTGCGGGTCAGGTGAATTGGCCATGCTAAATTGCCCGTAGTGTTAGGTAAGGGGTAAATGTAGGGGTATGGGTGGGTTGTGCTTCGGCGGGTCGGTGTGGACTTGTTGGGCCGAAGGGCCTGTTTCCACACTGTAAGTCTAATCTAAACTGAACAATGCCCAGGCTTGAGTTGACAAATAGCAAGTAATATTCAACAGGTGAATAACACAAATACCAGGCAATGACCATCTCCAATAAGAGGAATTTAATCACTACCCCTTGATATTAAATGCTGTTACCATCGCTGAATATCCCACTGTCAACATCCTTGGGGTTACCATTGACCATTGAATTGAATTGAATTGAATTTATTGTCATGTGTACTGAGGCACAGTGAAAAGCTTTGTCTTGTGAGCAATACAGGCAGATCACAGAGTTAAATAGCATAGATAAGTAAATAATAGGTAAACAGCAGCAAAAACAAACATACAGGTACAGGGGAATGTTAAGAGTTTGTGAGTCCATTCAGTTTTCTAACGACATTTGGGTAGAAACTGTTTTGAAACCAGCTGGTGTGTGTGTGTGTGTGTGTGTGTGTGTGTGTGTGTGTGTGTGTGTGTGTGTGTGTCTGTTCAGGTTTCTGTACCTTCTTCCCAATGGTAGAGGTTGTAGAAAAACATTACTAGCGTGGGGTGGATCTTTGAGAATGCTGGCAGCCTTTCCTTGACAGTGGGCCTGGAAGGTGGATTCTATACAGAGGAACCTCGATTATCCGAACACCAATTATCCAAAAATTGGATTATCCAAAGGAGATCTCGAGGTCCCGATAGAAACATTACATCAAAGACGTGTTTCCAACAGGGACCGTGTCTTTTGTTTACAATTATTAAACAGGCACTGTCTTCAAATGACCGATCTCCCGCCCTCTCTCTCTCTCTCCCCATACTTTTCCTGGAGTTTTACAGAGGGGTGTACCCTAACCCCCGCTCCCCCCACCCCCCTTCCCCAGATAACCTTTCCAACATTGTCCTGTACAAGGCAAACATGGAACCTGTCAAAAAGTTGCAGTTAGAAGGGATTTGGGGGGCGCAGGCAGGGGGCGGTGTTGGGGGCGGGGTCTCGCATGCTGTGTGTTGCTGTAGTCTCCTGAACGAGGAGCAGACTTTTAAAACTCTGAGCGGCAGAGGAAAGGCATGTAGTCAATTAACCGAACAATCGATTATCCGAACTAAATAATGCCCATCCATCTCGTTTGGATAATCAAGGATCCCCTGTAGATAGGAGGTTGGCCTTTGTGATTGTCCAGGCTGAGTTCACCATTCTCTGTAATTGTTTCCGATCATGAATGGTAAATGGGCCTTTGTAATGTAACCAGTGCGTCCACATGAAGAGCCCAAGAAACCTTGTTGTGGATGACCACTCCTAGGAGCTTGACACTCTCCATTCGTTCCACCTCTGTGCTGTTAATGTGTAGGGGGGCATGAGTAACATCCCGCTGAAAGTCAACAATGAGTTCCTTGGTTTTGCCAGCATTGAGAGCTAGGTTGTTCTCAGTGCACCATTTTTCCAAGTCTTCAATCTCCTGTCTGTAGTCTGTTTCGTCGCCACCTGAGATTCGACCGACCACGGGTGGTGTCATCAGCGAACTTGTAAATGGCACTAGTCTGGTAATTGGTGACGCAGTTATGGGTATACAGTGAGCACAGTAAGGGGCTGAGTACGCACCCCTTGGGGGGCTCCAGTGCGAAGTGTTAGTGAGGATGAAATATTGTCCCCAATCTTCACTGATTGTGGCCTGTGGGTCAGGAAATGAGGATCCAGTTGCAGATAGTGGGACTTAGTCCAAGATCACTAAGTTTAGTAATCAGTCAGCCTTGAGGGGATCATCTGTTGATTTGGAAATATATTGCTGTTTTTTTCTGTCACTTGGTCAAGTTCCTTGAATTCCCTCCCTAAGGGCTTTGTAGGGCTACTTACAGCATGTGGACTGCAGTGGTTCAAGAAGGCAGCTCACCACCATCTTCTCAAGAGGAATTAGGCATGGTCAATAAATGCTGATTAGAAATGCAACTGGACTTGCCACTAAAAGAGCAGGTCAGAGGCAAGCAATACTACTGTGAGTAACTCATTTCCTAATTTCCCAAAGCCTGTCCATCATCTACAAGGGTCGCAAAGTGTGGTGCTGGAAAATCACAGCTGGTCAAGCAGCATCCAAGGAGCAGAAGAGTCGACATTTTGTGCAAAAGCTCTTCATCAGGAATGTTCTTCATCATCTACAAGGCACAAGTCAGGAGTGTGATGGGTACTCCACACTCGTCTGAATGGCTGCAGCTCCAACAACACTCAAGAAGTTTGACATCATTCAAAACAAAGCAGTCTGCTTGATTGGCACCATATCCAGAAGCATCAACTCCTTCTGCCACCAATGCTCAGTAGCGTAGGTGTACCATCTATGAGATGCACTGCTGATATTCACCAAACATCTTTAGACAGCATCTTCCAGACCCATTACCATTTCCATCTAGGAGGACAAGGGCTGCAGATTCATGGGAACATAACCATCTGCAAATTCCCCTCCAAGCCACTCACCGTTTTCACTTGGAAATATATTGCCATTTTTTTCTGTCACTAGGTCAAGGTCCTTGAATTCCCTGCCTAAGGGTTTTGTAGGTCAACTTACAGCATTGGACTGCAGCAGTTCAAGAAGGCAGCTCACCACCATCTTCTCAAGAAGAATTAGGCATGGGCAATAAATGCTGGCCAGCCAGTGATGCCCACATTCCACATGTGAATAAATCAAAGGGACAAAATATTACGCTTTGCATTATGCTGAATATATTCCAGCCTGAAAGGGAACAAAATATTCCATATTTTGGAAAATATGTTAACGTGGGACAACAGTACTCTAACTACAAAAACCTAGATCACTTTGTATGTCAGTGTTTAGCTAGGAAGAAGCAAAGCAAATCTATAAAGATGACTGCTAGAGAGATGTCAGACAGTGATTCTGATAAATCACTTTCCAGTATACAATACATTGACATTGTCAGGTTTAAGGATCATAAATATTTTGTGACTGTTAGAACGATGACTTAAGAAAGCACCTTCAAGTGAATATAAGGCACCACATAGAAAGTGGTGCTCATGCAACATCGAAGTCTAGCAGACCTCAGGATAGTAAGCCAACCATGAAGTCCTCAAAGTTAAGGTTGAGGCTAGATGATAAATGATATTCATGCCAAGAAGAAGAGCCCAATTGGAATGAAAGGAATGAAGATAGTATACCTTAAAAAAAATCCACTCCTATCACTTGAAGCAAGCTTAAAGTTTTGAATCATAATACTACACATGCTTGAAGAGATTTGCATCATTTAACAAGACAGCAGAGTAGTGATGCAATGTTTTTCAGGAAGAACATTGAAAGACAATATAAAATAGGGGGTACAATTCCAAAAGGAGCTGAGAGAGTACAGCTCATTGAGAATAGCAGGACAAGTAGACAGAGTAATAAGTAAAGCTTATAGATCCTTGGCTTTATTAATAGGACCAGAGAATACAAGAGCTCAGAGGTGATGTTGAACCTGTACAAGACATTTTTTAGCTAGAGTATTGTGTATTGTTCTGGGTGCCAGATTATAGAAGTATTGGAGGGAATGCAAAAGGGCTTGCAATAATGGTTGTGAGAATGAGGAATTTCAGTTATGGGGATAAATTGAAGAAGATAGGACAACTCTCACGGATAGAAGAATGTGAGTAGGAGATCTGATAGACACTTCAAAATCATGAGTATCATGAGGTAGATATGGAGAAACTATACCTACTCTTAAGATGAACAAGAATAAGAGGGCATAGGTTTAAAGTGATCTACAGAAAAAGCAACAGTGAAGTGAGGAAAATCATTTTCACTCAATGAGTAGTTAGGGTATGGAATGCATTCCCCGGAGGAATGGAGGTAGGTCTAATTGAGGTAGGTAATGGAGGAAGGAGTAACTGAGACATTCAAAAAGGTATTGGATGATTATTTAGATGAAAATAATATGCAAGGGTATAGATTAAAAGCAGAAGATTAGCACTAAGTAATGAGTACCTAATGAACCAGTGCATACATGCTGGACCAAGTGGCATCATTTTGCACCATAACAGGTCTGTGATTCTGTGATGGCTTCAGCGTTTCATTGATTTTGATGTGCACTGTTAAAATGGACTGCACTTTGGGAATGTTTCTCAATTTCAGAAAAAAAATCTGCAGCGGTTTTGCAAATAATCATCGCTTTACATCTTGCAGCAGCATCCTAATTCACAGTCCTCAAAATGGCATATGTCAATGATTGCCACACACCACACCGACAGAATGGTATCATCATCTAAACTAAGCTGCAGTGACGCCACTTTATTTCTTGTCAAGCAAGATTAAAACCAGGGATATTTTTGTTTATTGTGTGTCAGTGATTTACCAGTAGATGGCATAAGCCACACTTATGAAAAGGATTTTCTATGACTGGTTCAGTGCATGTGTTGTCCTGAGAAACTAGTCAGTCTCTTACCGCAGGGTGAATTACTTTTCTATTGTCCCAATAAAATAAATTAAATTGTTTTTGGATTACATGTGAACAGAATTATAAAGTTTATCAATACCTTGCTACTATTGCCAAAATGTTGTGTATCTATGTGCATGATGGCTTTCAAAAATGTATTATATTCCAGAAAATAAAATACCAAATAAATGTTACAGAATGATTGAAGCAACACTCTAGTGTACTTTAGTACACTAAAGTTATGCTTATATTGTTCACTTACTCATTGCGCTGGGATCTTGCTATATACAAACTGATTTCTACATTTCCTGAATTCTAATAGTGAGTACATTTTAAAAGTACTGATTTAGATGAAGACTACTTTGAGCTGTTCTCAATTTCTGATACATGATGTATAAATGCAAGTTATTTTCCTTTTCTCTATTTATTGTCAATGCAAAGAAAAATGACTTTTTTCCAGCATTTTAATGCCATTCAAAGGCATTTTTCAAAAGCATCAAAAATGTTGTCTGAATTGTAGCAAATATAGTTTTACTGAGTGAACATTTTTGACTCAAGATGGATAAATTGACCAGAAAGGCAAATTTCAAGATTCAGTGATGAATTCTACAGGGTATTACAGGTTTTTGTTGGTGGGCAGCAATATTTACATTAACTCTGTGCACTGTCCAAAGATTCTGCCAGAATCACTGAATAGATCCAGTATATCCTGTTTCTGGAATAATATTCTGTATTGACTGAATGTACCACAACTTAGGTACATGAATTCCTTTTACTTGAAGATGTCTGGTGGTTTTATTAGCAGCTAAAATAATACAAACTGTAATATTCAATCACACTTAATGTCTGATACAAAGGTGAAAGCCTGTGGCCTGCAGTCATGTGACAATAATTGGCTACTTGAGCCATTTGCATTATGAATTCATAAATGGATATCATTCAAAACATGGAACGGTTACTAGTTAAGCTTTTTCCTAACATTTGCAATGTTTTTCTGTTGTTGTAACAACATTTAAATAGATTAAAAAGGCAGGGTACCAGTGATGCAAAACCTACTCTTATAAACCATTTCTTTTTCTAATTTCTATTTCTTCTATCTTGTTTTCTGTTGCAGTGGGTTTTTCATATCAGCCCCCTTACCAATTAAACACAATTATCTATTTCCTTATCAATTTCCTTCAGGGATTGTACTAATTCTATGTTACTCAATTGCTGAAAGAGGGTGAAGAAGACAGAAGCAAAGTAATGCAAGGGGAAAATGGGATGGATCCAATAGTACCTGCACTTTAGAGTAGACAGGCCACAATACTTTGACTTTCAGCTGTTCCATGAAGCACAATGAATCATGCATTGCGCTCATGTGACTACATTAATTTTGTTTGATTTTAAAACAGTGAAGGATTTCAGTTACTCAATATCCAAGTTATCTATGACTCATAGCACATAGTATGCACATCATTGTTTCCAGATGCTGCTACAAACCTTTAATATTGGAGCAGAAGACAGGCAAAAGTCTGGGCAAATGAAAGGAAATGAAGACTACTATGAACTTGCCCAGGACAACAGTTGAACACCACTGCCTCAAAGTCTATACCAGCATCAGAGTCTTCAAAGAGTGACCATTAGAATTTCAAAGGCATGCTCTTGGTGCCTAGATTGGTTAGGAGAACACCTATCATGTAAAGTAGCTAGTGTCTATAAAAATTATGGTTGTCTGCTGCACATCATAGCCAAGCAAAGAACACTTCCCCTCAGAAGGTGAAGAAGATGTTGGCCAAGGGACTTTATTTTTGTTTATTCCTTCATGGAATTTGGGTGTCACTGGCTAAGCCAGCAGAAATTGCTCATCTCTAATGGCCCAGAGGTAGTTAAGAATCAACCACATTGCTGTGGGTCTGGAATCACATGTAGGCTGGACCAGATAAGGATGGCAGATTTTCTCCCCTGAAGGAAATTAGTGAACCAGATGGGTTTTTCCCCATCAATGATTTCCTTGTCATCATTAGACACTTAATGCCAGTTTTCCATTGTTATTGAATTCAAATTCCAATTGATTCAAACCTTAGTCTCCAGATCAGTACCTGTGTCCCTGGATTAATAGCCTAGCAATAATACCACAAGGCCATCATCAACTGCTGTACTTTTCCAGCACCATTCTACTCCAGAATCTGGTTTCCAGCATCTATAGTCATTGTTTTTACCCATCATCTCCCCAATTAAATTGCTGACATTTGTTTAAGACTGCAGAATTTGTTCCTTAAATTCTCTCTATGAGTTCCCAATCAGACTCTGGTATACCAGGTCCAATAGGCTGAATGAACTGTCTGCCTAAGTTCCTTGGATGTAATTAGGTCTTGCAGTTTTGGAGATGTTTGACAGTTCCATTTGGGTAGTTCCCCATAAAAAAACCTGCCAAGCTATGCTGCTGTTTATATGATTGGCCAGTTTGAAGCAATATCAATTTTATTTTTATAATGGAAACTATACATTCAGAATGATTTATTAGGCTATTTTTGTGTAATACACACACCTATTTTCTTGACATTTTTCATGTCTTCCATGCAGCAGTCTCGATTCCATGCAACAGAAGTTTGTATGAAACTCTTTCCTTCCTCACTTATTTGAAAGCAGGGGGATTTACAGTGTTATAAAAAACACTTTGATTATTTCAGTTGTGTGTTGAGGTGATATGGTTGTGTTTTGAATTATGGATGTTCTCAGCTCCCCTGTGGAGAGACCACTATAGTTTGAAGTCACACTAATATAGTGGTAGTGACACCATTTAGTTGCCATGTCATTTTTCTGCTACAAGTATACTACTTCTTCACTTTTTCCAAATAAATGAACTATCCAACTTCATCAGCCTATTTTTTTTTATTACAAAGTCATTTACAATCTACAAATGTCAAATATAATTCCAAATTCAATGTTGGTATATTAGTTTATTTTTGCTCTATGTGAACAACATAATATTTGAAAGAGGTTTATATATTATCTTGGTTACACCTATGTATGCTATCAAGTTATTCCATGGGATAATGAATATGTCTGTGAAAATCTTTCTATATTTATGTTATTGTAAAGTTACCCAATGCAGATGTTTTATGGAATTTCTAGAATCAAGTGTTGCATAAAGTCGTCAATATTTCAATCATAATGTGTGGTGTTTTCTTCCAAAAATGCAACAGATGAGTGCTTGAGTCCTTGCATTGTCTGAAGGAAACCAGCAGAGCATCAGTCCTAAAAGGAGATTTGTCCAGTTTCTTGCAAGATACATGGTCAAAATTAAGATAGTGTAGTTCAGCATCTAAAAAGACTGTATAATATTACAATGCATCTTGAAGGAAATATTTTCCCATTCCATGCGGGATCTAGACAATTAAATTTATTTCGATGTGGAAAACAATGAATGAAGTACTAGTCTTGAAGGAGATTTCAGAGATGTCTACATCAACCAAATTGTGAAAGCTGCAGGGCAACATCCTGAAAGATTTCTAAGAGAAATTCAGTTAACTCGTTCCTGAGTATTTAAACATCTCACTGCCAGTATCAGTGGAGGAGCATTTGATGGATTGTTCTACCTCGGAACAGCAGTAATGAGAAGAAATTTGCATATTTGTGTAGAAGCCTTCAAATTTACAACCAAGGCCATAGTGAAAAGATTGCCTTAACATCAAATCATTACAGTGCAGAAGGATGCCAGTCAACCCACAATATCCGTGCTTGCCTGCTTAAGAAATCATTCACATCTTGTTACTACCCTAGTTCTCCCACATTTCTGTATATTCCCCTGTCCAGATAATTAGAATAGTTAGAAAATGTGGGAAAAAAATCATAGCATAGAAGGAGGCCACTCTGCCCATTGTCTAATCTTATTTATCTTGCACTTGATCCCTTGTCTAGGTGTTATGAACCTTCAGGTACATATCCAGATGCCCTTTAAATTAGCCAAGTTTTTCTACCTCTATTACCCATTAGGCAGTAGGTTCCAGACCCCTAGCCACCCCTTTGGGTGAAAAACCTTCCCTAATCTCCTCTTTGATCCGCCTATTGAGCACTTTAAATCTACCCAACCTTGACATTGACCCTTCTGCTAAGGGAAAGAGATCATTCCCATCTGTTCTGTTCAGGCCACTTAACACCTTGTAGACCTCAATTAAATTTCCTTTCATCCTCCTTTATTCCAAGGAAAATAACTCCAGCCCATCTGGTCTTCCTACATTGAAGTCCAAAACATTAATATATGTACAAAAAGCAGATGATTTGTTACTGAGCCCCATGTAGTCAAAAAAATAGTTTTATTCTGTCAATGGCTGGGATCTGACAGGAGGATATTGGATGATGACATTCAAACAGACAAGGCATCGAATCCACCT
Organism: Hemiscyllium ocellatum; assembly: GCF_020745735.1. NCBI lineage: Eukaryota > Metazoa > Chordata > Chondrichthyes > Orectolobiformes > Hemiscylliidae > Hemiscyllium > Hemiscyllium ocellatum. The sequence goes on from NC_083413.1 coordinate 35,896,655, forward strand.
CTTCAAACATCTGACCGTCTGCTCAATGGTGGTCCTAGTGAGCTGATGGCCTTGTTTGAATTGCCTGTCTGTTGAGCTTCTGTCGACAAACCAGTAGCTATGTCTTCAAATGATATCCATAATATTTTAAGACCTATGCACTCACATTGGAGAATGAAGATCTGAGGAAATGCAGACTGGCAGAGGATGTTTGAGTCATAGCAGCTTCTCACAAAGCAAGTATAGACATGGAAGACAATCTCGTTTTGGTCACAGACCATTTTGATGTTGAGAGAGTAGAAACCCTTCCTGTTGATTGGTCTCACTGGCTCATCGCTGTGTTATCGAAGATGGGGAAATTCAGTGATAGCAGCGAAACCCATAAGATGACAAGCAATAAGAACAGGAGTAGATTGTTAGGACCCTTGACCCTGCTTTGCCATTTAACTGGATCATAGATGATCCAATATTCCTCACATTTGCTTTCCTGCCCTTTCCCCGTCACCCTGTATTCCCATAAAAATGCCTTCTGGCCCTGCTAGGCCTGTCTGCTTGCAATTGACTGTACTGTGCAGATCTGGCAAAGAATGCATCAGTAACTTTTGTGAGGCAACGCTGTGCTGTGGTTTGCAAGATGCCCCTCAGATCTTCAGCTGATCCTTGGAAGTAAGGACATTCAAGGCCACAATGTCTTTCACACTGTCAGCAGGGTAAGCACTCCAGTTCTGCAAAACTTGAGATTTTCTGATGAGGTCACAGATCTGTCGGATCATCTGCTTGGACAGCTGCAGTTTCCCATGTTACTGAATGTTTGTTATTTCTAGCTACATCCTTCTGAGCCCTCCTGTGTGGAAGGCATGCAATCCATTGTCTCCTTGCCCTACTTTCCTCTCCCATGCCCGCCTGAAATGGTGGGGATCAACTGTTCCTTGTCCATCATTGTCACTGGTCCCAAAGTCTCACAGTCATTGGCAGCTGTGATCTTTCTTTTGAAGAAGGGTTGCCCCCTGTGATTGACAGTATCACCACCTGCTCTTCTGTCCCCCTTGAAGTCAGGAATGAGGCGAGAATGATATTTAATAAGTCCTGATTGCCCACTCACTCCCCCACCACTTGTGTAGTGTCAAGCTCATCTCCTATCCAATACCAATTCTTCACTTCATGAGCTGAGGCAATGTCCTAAGGCAGCCAGGACTGGTTTTTCATGCTATCCTCACCTCACTTCTGCTTGCCTGCAACAGAGAGCTTTGAAGCCAGCATACTCAGTTCAAAATGACAGTCTTCTGATAATTTGTACTTGCTTTTTATCAAGAGGTGAGCGGGATTGTTGATCTGTACTTTCCCTGCCCTGGTGAACCCTGGCATGTTAGATGCAGTGAACAGCAGCATCCAGTTTCTGCTGCAACTTACTGAAGATTCATGCATGTGTACCTTAAATAATTAACTGGTCAGTTATAGCCTGCATTGCTTCTTTGAAGGAATGCCAGTTAGGCCATTTGTGAAGCTTGTGCTTTGTTCAAATCAATTCAATATTTGAGGGTAGTCCAAACAAGTATAAGTCCTCTGACCTGAATCTTCCATTTTCCTAAAGCTGGTTTCATGCTTGACCATTAAATGCCTACGAGGTGCCTATTTTTCCTTTCTGCAATCTTTCACACACTCAGGCACTCTAAGCAGATTGGTAAATTTAAATGCCACTTAGATGCACCAATTTATCAACATGGAGTTTATAATGAATGTAATTTAATAACAATATATATTAACTAGGCAAAGTAGATAGAAGGATTTGTGGCAGGGATAAGCAGTTGAGAGTGTTAGGGAAGAAACACTAATAAGAAGGGTAACTGTTAGCATGTAGTCAGAATTTGAAACACTAAGACTACATGCAGAAGATAACTGAATATGGTATAATTAATTTACTACTGTACTAGCAAACCTTTATGGCATTTAAGATCGCCCTCTTTAAAATGCAGTTAACAAGAATACATGCTTTTTGAGGCATCTGGAACAACCAGTCTCAAAATATGTTGACAGTTTGTAGGAAACAGCTTCCCTCTCCTCTGGAGTACTCACTGGATTAATAATGTCCATTTTAACAATTGGCAAACAATGAGTTTGGACCCAAACTAGTCAGGTATTGTATCTGCCTGATCACCTGTACCTTAATGAGTCTACTTGTGGCATAACACAAGGTATGCTCTTTATGACTTGAAAAACAATGGTAGTGTGTACATTCCAGTCTTTTAAATTCACAATGTATGCATCACTCGCTAGGCCAGCATTTATTGCCCACCCCTAATTGAACAGAGGCAATTAAGAACCAACCACATTGCTATAGGGGTCTGGAGTGACATAAAGGCCAGATCAGGTTACAGTGGCAGATTTTCTTTCTGAAAGGACATTAGTGAATCAGGTGAGTCTTTGACAATAATTGACAGCAGTTATATGGCCAGCCTTTTATTCCAAAGTATTTTTTATTGAATTCAAATTTCTCCACATGCCATGGTGAGATTCAAATCCAAGTCCCCTGTGTTCTGGATTGCTGGTCCTTTTTAATTACTATTACTACTCCATGCTTCCCATGCCATTCCTGCATGACTTAGTGTAGGAACCAGCCAAATGCCTGCACTAACTGACAGGAATGCTGCCTTGCAATACTTATTGAGCAGTCACAACTCAATGGCTGCACGTTGATGACAGCCACCCATCAAAATGTTGCCAGTTTTTATGTTTTGCAATTGAGGGCACAAAATAAAAATCACCCTTTTTTTGTTTGGACCTTCTCTTCAATATTTGCTACTAACTGACACTGTGAACACATTAGGAAATTGGTTTCCAACTGTTTTTCTCTCTCTTTGGGCTCTATTTCCATCTAAAGTTTACTCCGACCCCTTCCCATCTTCAGTTTAAAAAAACATCAGTTTCCTAGCTACCATCAGTTCTGAAGAAGGTTCATTGGACCTGAAATGTCAACTCTGATTTCTCTCCACAGATACTGCCAGATCTTTTGAGATTTTCCAGAAAGTTTTGTTTTTCTTTCACATTTCCAGCATCTGCAGTTTTTTTTGTTGTAAATTTGATGTCTGATGTAAAAACTTTCACCAGATGCACCCATGAGCCACTGGATTATTAATCCTACGTGTGCATGGAATAGGCAACATTCAAAGCATAGAAAAAAAGCTAAAAATACTTGAATTATTCTTCCCAAATCAATATTTTCAGTTTTGAAAATATTAAATGACTAATCAAAAATAAAACCCATTGATCTGCCATACCTGTCTGTGAAATTGACCTTTTTACGTAACTGGTGGTACTGTGGCGCTTGCTTGCAATCATGAAAGTATCTGGCAATGACTCTGTAAAAGGAAGTTGTTTTTATTAGTGTAAAGTTTATCATGAATTAATGTAGGAAAAGTAAGAACAATGAGTAAACTCTAACCTTACCACAAAAAAGCACATCATTTATATAATTTTGCTGTGTGGTACAAATCTCTCATGTTGTACATACTAATTTTTATCAACTTTGTGCTCATAAATAAAACATTTAGAACAAAATGCATATATACATATGTGTGTGTGTGTGTGTGTGTGTGTGTGAATTTAATTTGTTTTATGACAAACAACTTATTTGTATTTCTAATCATTCAACCAGTACACATGATCATAAGAAGTACAGTTTATAATTGGTTCTAGATGTTATAAGATAATTAGCTCAAAGAAGATCATGAAATCACATTCATTGGCACAGGAAAGCTGCTATAATATATCACTTATGGAGAGAGATATTGAAAGGGTTCTTGCACACATTAGCAAAATAATAGTACATTTAAAGCATTAAAACGTTAGAGGAAAGAATGTGATTATTTCTTGAGGCTGTGAATAGGTTCTATCCTGGTCTTGACAGAAAATATATGTTGCATAGTAACATTGACATTAAGACTAAATTAATTTTAAAAATTTGTATGCTGTACAAGAAGACAAAACAAAAAATTACATTCTGTTCTGCAAACATTATGTATTAAAGTAAACAGTAAAACCACATGTGAAGTTTGCACCTTCAATAACATGACCTTGACTCCATTGTGCTTCACTTATAGGCTATTACTTAAGGAAGTAGATAATCTGAAATAATATCAGTCATTATACTAAATGCAAATCTCTTATTGGATTACTGAGGTCATTTTCCTCTCATTAGTTCTGTACATATATTGATAAATATTTCTGGCTTTACCTCCTATTTGATTTCTAACTTATTCTTTTCCCTTCCTCAGCCTCAGTTTGGTCATGAGTTCCCAAACAAAAAAGAAGCATGTTCCTGAATTTTTGGTGATACAACTATGAAGTAACCATTTAGGAGCTGAACAAGAGTCCCGATAGATTTGACCCACCAAACATTTCTGTTGCTGGAATGCAGTTGAAAAGATTCAGGAATTATCAAGGGACTAAAAATGAATGCAAAGCATTTAACTTTTACATGTAAGAGTTTGTGATGTGTTGTGATTGCTGTGAGGTCAGCCAGGTTGACTTCATAAAATATGAGTTCCCTGATTGGGACTGTTAACCTGGTCCAATCAGGGAGCCCTCACTCACAGATATAAACAGGAGCATCAGAGATTCTGTTCACTCTGAGAGCTGGCTCTGAAGAAGCCAGACCAGTGTCAAATACAATGCACATGTAAATAACGGGTGAGTCGGTGATGGGATACTGGCCTCTGTGGACTTATTTCAGGGTGCAGTACATTTAGAACACAAATGGCAATATAAAAGAAAATTAATCTTCCTTCACATACCAGACCATGTATCACTTTCCTCTGATATTTGGGCTTGATGTGAATGCCTAGTCTACAAAAAGGACATCATGCCTACTAAGACCAGAATACCCATTTAAACTGGGAGTCAAAAAGTGGACTTAATTGTGCAGACCATTTGATGCAGCATTTGAAAACCCATTAAAAACAAGAGTTTGTAAAGAAAATGGAAAGGCCACTGAGAAACCCAGATATTCTAAAAGGTAGGTGTAAAGTTATTCCTCAAATTGATATGGCAGCATTACTTGGTTAATTGTAATGTATATGTGATTTGAATATCATACTTCATCATTAATATACGTCCCTTACATTGACTCTTTTTTGTAATGTTTTACATTGCTTTTCCAATTGAGAAAACAGTTTACAAAATGTCTTGTAATCCTACACTGACAATGCAGCTCCAAGGTTACTCAAAAAAAATGCACAAAGATTTACATGAGATTTGGCTGAAAACAGATAAATATGGAATATGTTGGGAGTAGAGTTGTGAGTTGTGGATTGGGCTCCAACATTTTATTGCGAACAGTTATGAATTTGCTTTATCTATCTGACTGCATGAAGCATCATACATCAAATCTATGAATTATAGACTATACATTTTCTATTTTAAAAACGTAGTTTGAAACACTACTATGAACACTTAATGAACATAGTCACAAATCTTGGCACACAATCACAAACACTGAAGCATAATCGCAAACATGCTATGGTCAAGTCATACATAGTTACAATGCAAAATGAAATCAAGAACTTCCCCTGAAATATGAGCATACAAACTCTTCTGTTTAAAAAAAACTACATTGCAGCATGCACTTCCCCACATCAAATGCAGCTGTACCTTCAAAACCCAATGGAGTTGGGTCACTCTTTATTTCATATCGCTTAGCTTTAACATCTGGCCCAGATAGTGATCCTGTTGCAGAGGTATGAAAATATATTAAAAACAGCCCAGGATAATACCTACATAACTCATCAATTTATTCTTTATTTCCTAAAATAAATGAGCCAACACTGATTCAATTAATGTAATTAGGGATGTCGTCTGACATGTGACCTGGATCTAAGAAAGATAATTGAACAAAATTCAATGCATTGTGCTTGATCATTATTCCTTAGAAAAGTTTTAGCTAAGACATTGATTAGTTGTAGAGGGCATCTTTTTGTAAGCAAAGAGCTGAAAAAGCAAATACTTTAAAGTTAGCCACATAATCAGAAATATATGATCTACTCTTAAGAATTCTCTTTTGAGTTCTTGCAATGACCCCTAATATTATTGAACCATTACTACTTAAAAGAAACACTTCAGTGAGGAAAAGGTCAAAGTATCATCTGGAAAATGTATTTTATCCTAGAATTGTGAAAACCTTCACCGAGGACAGACATAATTGTTCTTTATATTTACATAACAATTGTTTATGTTTATGTTTACACCTACTTTGCTGAATTGATACCTCATTCACCAATCAAATGAATTGCAACTCTGGGTCACAGTGTCTGATGCCAGATATATCAAAAAATTAATTTTGTTCAAATCTAGCACAAGGAGGACTGCGCTTGCAATGCACATCACAATAAAGAAGTTCAAAGCTTACTGGAAATGAGCCTCCAACTTCATCTACATAATATTAATGAGTTTCAGTATTAGGTCACAGGTTGTAGGTGGTTGATAGGCTTTGAGGAATCAAGAGGTGAGTTACTCGCTGCAGTATTCCTAGCCTCTGACCTGCTTTTGTAGCTGCAAGGCCATTTTAAATAAATCTTAGATCGAGCTGAGGTATATTCACCAGGGAATAAGGTTCATCAACACCAGCTAAACCTTCTTAAGGAATGATACATAACAATTTATGAATGTCATTTTTCACACTGGTCAAGGAGGATTCCTGGCAAGTTAATCCTTGGACAGTGTGCTTGGAGGTAAAGATGGAGAGCATCAATCTCATATTTAGCAGAATGAAGCAACAGTCCTGTTTATATAAAATAGGGGTAAAATACAGGATGTCAATTGATGCCATGTGAACTTGTAGATGGTAGATGTAAAGCTTTGATCCGCATGATAACTTGATTATTAACATGTTTTTGGATGAATCAGGCCAGGCTATGAATAAATGACACAGCATCTTTTATATGATTATTGCACATGAAATAGAAGCATGAACAAATGATTTTTCCTATAGAACCACCCGTATCAAACAATAAGATCACGATTAACCTGGTTGTGGTATTAACTCCATTTTTCTGTCTGTTCCCCAAAACAATTGACTTCTTGATATATCAAAAGTTTCTATAAATCAGTCTTGAATACATTCAATGACCCAACCTCCACTGATTTTTGTGGAAGTGCATTTCAAAAGCTAATGACTCTCTGAGAGAAGAAATTCTTCTTTATCTCCGTCTAAATAGAAAATCGTTTTTTTTTCGAAACTGTGCATTCCACTTCTAGATTTTCCCCTTCCCCTCAACCCCCCCCTCCACCCATGGCGGAGGGAGAATAACCTCTTAGAATATACCGTGTCAAGCACCCTCAGAATCTTGTATCTTTCAATTGAGATTATCTCTCCTCTTTGTAACTCCAAGTAACTTAGGCATGATCTGTTCTACCATAAGAAAAACCCCTTCAGCCCAAGGATCAGCCTGGTGACGCTTCTCTGAACTGCTTCCAATGCAAATGTATTCCTTCTTAAATAAAGTGACCAAGACTGCACACATTACCCCAGGAGACATTTCACCAATACCCTACATAGTTGTAGCAAGATTTTTCTACATTTATACTTGTCATAAAGGTCAACATTCCATTTGTCTTCTTAACTATTTGCTGTACTTCCATGTTAACCTCTTGTGATTTCTGTACTGACCTCTCTGTACTGTTGTATTCTGTAGTTGCTCTCAATTTAAATAATATTCTGTTTTGCTATTCTTCCTGCCTAAATGGACAATCTCACTTCTTTTCCACATTCTATTCCACATGCCAAATTTTAATACATTTGTCAAAATGTCTTTTCTTCACAAAATCACAAAACCATCTTGACTCTGCCTGATGATATTATGGTCTTCTAAATGTCCTTATACTAATTCCTAAAAATTGATTCTTGCATTTTCCCAATGACAAATACTTACCGGGCTATTGTTTCCTACTTCATGTTTTGCTTATTTCTTGAATAGTGAGCTTATGCTTGTGGTTTTGCAATCAGCTAGGACTTTTTAGAACCTATTTTCTAAATTTTGTAGGATCAGAACCAATGCATTCATTATCTCTGAACTTATTTCTTTTAAGATACCAGAATGCTGGCCATCAGCTTCAGTGGACTTGTCAGCTTTTAGTTTTCTGAATACATTTTCTTTATGATTGCGATTGTTTAAAAGTCTTCCCTCAATGGTTGCCCCTTGAATTTCTACTACTTTCAGAATATTTTTGAGTCTTGTGGGCAAGTGGAAAGTATTCAGTCACACTCCTGATTTGTGTCTTATAGATGCTGGAGAGGCTTTGGGGAGTCAGGACGTGAAATTCTCATTGCAGTGTTCCTAGCCGCTGACCTGCTCTTGTAGCCACAGTATTTGCATGGCTAGTCCATTTCAGTTTCTAGTCCATGATAATCTACAGCATGTTGGCAATGGAGGATTCAGTGGTGAAAATGCCATTGAATGTCAAGGGGTGATAGTTAGATTCCCTCTTGTTGGCAATGGTTATTGACTGGCACTTGTGTGGCATGAATAACATTTGCCACATACAAACCCTGAGTCTTTCTGCATTTAGTAGCTGAAGAGTTTATTAATCACTTCTACCTTATTTCCTGAGTAAATTCTCACTTCTTATTGCTTAGTGTTTTATCTCTGAGACATGGCTAACAATGTATGCTTTAACTGTTGCTCTGGCCTGTGTGGTATGTAGCTTATTTGGAAACTCAAACCACAATCAACAATTCACATCACATATGAGCAGATTGCATGTCAAACTTTGCATCTTTGCACCTTCTGCATGATTATAAAAGCAGTGAAGTGGAAAATGTTTATCATGCCACAAATTTCAGGTGAATATACTACTGTAATAGTAACCACTGAATTTAGTTATATTTAAATGCTACTTTGAGTACTTTTGAGTATGCAGTTCCTATGCAGGTGTGACATAAACTGATAATTGCAAAATTAGCTAGCTACAAAGAAAATCACTGATAAAACTTTGTTTAAGCACTGTTTACACCAAGCACAGTATTTGTTTTTATTCATTTGTGGGATATGGGCATCACTGGCTAGGCCAGCATCTATTGCCCATTCCTTGTTGCCTTTGAGGAGGTGATAGTGAGATGCTTCTGTTACCATTGCAGACAATAGGTTGACCCACAATGCCATTAAGGGAGTAATTTCAGGATTTTGACCAAGTGACAGTGAAGAAACAATGATATATTTCCAAGTCAGGATGGAGAGTGGCTTGGAGGGGAACTTGCAGGTGGTGGTCTTCTCAAGTATTTACTGTTCATGACCTTCGAAATAGAAGTGGTTGTGGTTTGGAAGGCATTATCTCAGGATCTTTGGGTGAATTCCTGCAGTGCATTTTGTAGATAGTACACACTTCTCAAGTTAATAGAAATTTCAAATTTGAAGCTCCATATGAAGATTTTGTTGGGTTATCTGATCTAAGCCCAAGAAAACATTGGAGTGCCACAATTTGTTTCAGAAGAAGTTGAAAAACTTGTTGCTATTCTCTGTCATTTAGACTCGTACATAAACAGGATCACTTATCTTAGATACTGCAATGCTCCTAGCACCTGTGGAACTATATCCAAGGACAGAGCAGAACTTTTGGGATAGCAGGTGAGAAAAGGGAAGCAAATAGGAAAATGAATTAAAACATACATGAATGCAGAGTGAAATTTAATGCATACAGCAACCTGAACGTTTTTGGATTAAGTAAGTGTGTTTATAAAAGTTTTCAATTATTCTTCTTTGGAAATTAGCCCAATAATGTGATATGTGAATCCCTAATTTCATTTTGTGGAAATCATATACAAAACATAATTGCATTAAAGTTTGTCCAATACTTACTTTGTTATAATTCTTTTCTAGTATTTTTAGTAACTATTTTTAATTTTATCTCCACTAAATATGTGTTGTGCAACCAATCCAACTAAAGGATGGCATATTTCAAAAAATGGTTACAACACAGAAGGTGAGCATTCAGCTTGTCAAATCTGTGCTGGCAATTATTATGGGCTATGACTCAGGATAACACAGCAAACAGCACTTTTTGTCACCAACAGATGAGAGATCCAGTTTAGATTAGATTAGACTTACAGTGTGGAAACAGGCCCTTCGGCCCAACAAGTCCACACCGACCCGCCGAAGCGCAACCCACCCATACCCCTACATTTACCCCTTACCTAACACTACGGGCAATTTAGCATGGCCAATTCACCTGACCCGCACATCTTTGGACTGTGGGAGGAAACCGGAGCACCCGGAGGAAACCCACGCAGACACGGGGAGAACGTGCAAACTCCACACAGTCTGAGTCGGGAATTGAACCCAGGTCTCAGGCGCTGTGAGGCAGCAGTGCTAACCACTGTGCCACCGTGCCGCCCAGTTGGAGTGAAACACATAATGATGATGTTCCTTACAGCACAGGTATCTTATGGATAATTGCTGTTCATCCACCAACAAACAATGAGACTGCTAATTGTATCAATTGAATTGGAATGGCAGAAATTAGAGTATTATCCTTGAAATCTGCATAGCTCAATATGGATTTTGTAAGGCAGCTTTCTCCAATGTAAGTAAGGAGTTCAAGTTTTATACAGTGTTTTATACAGGACTTTAGAGGTGCAATTTCCCCTAAAGTTACAATCAAATTTAGTCAAACCTGGGAACTGAGCAGTAGGTAATGATAATTAGAATGTACCTTTACTTCGTGAAGCACTGACAGAAGAAGCTAAGGAAATGCGGCGAATTACAGTTGGCTCCTTAGACTGTGATTCTGAGAATACAGAAAATCAATGCATGCAAAGATTAGAACAGAGACTAGGAAATGAAGCAGGAAAATAGTGGTCAAAACTGGTCAGATACAGCAAATAAAACCAGAATGTTCTGCTTGTATTCCTTTGTACAGTTAATCTACGAAATAGTATCAGCAAAATATTTTTATTTCTCAAGTACATACCTTCTTTTTAAAAATAAATATTTTATGATGTTTTTCTTTCACTTGAAATCTACCTCATTTGGATCTTGTAGTCTTCTTTAGCTTGCTTTAATGGAGGTAAATACAATTGAACTGTATTTATACAGCAAAGTAATGAAAACAACTGGAAATGCTGTTTGCAAGCTTTTGACACTTCACACCAACTACACTGAATGATCAGGAATGTTTTCCAGTAAATAAAGAAAACAATAGGTGGAGTCATTAAAAATGATGACAAGCATTATGTAGAAAGTGAGAGCAATAGAACAAATTGTTTTATCCACTGTTCTCCAACGTGAATGTTGTTTATATATTATGGATGAGTATAATGAAATTATTATGACTAAGCATATATGCACATAGCTAATGCATACACTTTTATGCAATAGTCCATTTACTTTGTATTCAGTGTAAATAAAAAGAAATTTAAATTTCAGCAAGCTGTTTCTTGTTTCTTCTCAGAGGCTTATGAAATTAGTTTTTAGCTTCTTTCCTGGAGCTGCTGGCCTCTGAGATATTGGCAGCTCTAGGTAGACACGTTGTGATATTTTGGGGTCCTCAGCTGGAGAAAGGCTCACCTGATACTGATCCTTTTAAGCTCTTGGGTGGGGGTGGGGGTGGGGATGGGTGGGGGGGGGGTTGGTGGGGGGCACCTGAAGGCGTTCCTTCTAAGAAAGTTCTGGTCCAGGTAGGAGCAGATTACTGCAGATGCTGGAATCTGTACTGAACACAAAAAGTGTTGGTGATCATAGTGGATCAGGTAGAATCCATGGAGAGAAAGCAAGCTAACGTTTTGAGTGTCTGATGAAGAGTCATTAGACTCAAAACATTAAATTCTGCTCAAGTACTGGTTCATTCACAACATGGCCAAATATGGTATAATTCCTTTAAGTTGGTCATTAGGAATGTAAATCTCCTGTTCAAAGTGATCAGCCTCAACGGGGTTCATAACACATTAGTTTTAGTGCACATGTGAACGAGCAGATGCTGCAAATATCACATGATTCACTGAAAGGAGCAAGATGAATCAAATTTCTGGCTACAGTTACTACCACAGAATGGAAATGGTGTATTTGTCCTGCTGTGAGGATGCAGTTATGGTTACAGCAGGTGTAACCATAAATTTCAGTGATGACCTCTCAATGACATCTGATACCTAATTCCATTGAGGTTGAGGGAGAAGAATTTCACTTTGGACTGTCTGACAGCTATAGCTTCTTGCTTCAGCAGTTTGCCTTGTTCTGAGTCACCTTTGCTCATTCTCTCTGCCATGCTATAATCTAAGAAGATATAAATTACTACAAGGTGGAATACTGTTCAAAATGTAACACTGATTTGATGCCAACCATGCCATTTTAAACCTCAAGGCTCCAATTATTGCTGTCTCAACTTTTGCACAGCTAAACATATATTGGATGAAATGTTATGCCCCTCTGGGAGAGGTTATTGCCTACACGAACATGCTGGTATTTTCTCAGTGGCAGAAGAGGGGTTAGGGAAGTCACCCATGCTTGGGCCAACAGACACCCTTCAGTGGCCTTCTAGGTCTCCTCCCACTGCCAGATGTGACTGTGGCACAGTGAAGAATCAATCCTTGTTGTCAGCCTTAGTTAAGTTTCTCCTTTAATGTCTCTTCTCTGCTATTCAGTCCCTTGGGAGGCTCTTACATTGCTCCGTTCCCAATTGTTTGAATACACTCAATATTTTTATAGCGATAGCTTACTTTCTTTGATGCAATATCACATCTGGTACCACTACAAAGATCTATTTTGGTTTCCTAACCTTCCTTTGCACTAACATTTAGCAACATTGTCAGCAAGGAAGTATTCAACCTCCACATAGAATCATAGAATACCTATAATTAAAATGCAAGAGAACTTTTATTACTATAGACTCTTGGCAGTAACAACTCTTTCAGTCATGATGTTATAGTATGGCGGAGCAGACTTGAAGGATAAAGTGGCCTATTTCTGTTCCTAATTTATGTGACTGCATGTTGTTCTTCAGATGTTTATCCAATTCCCTTTTGAAAACCATTGCAGAACTTGTGTCCATGATGCTCAGACTAACACACTCCAGATCCTAAATGCTCAAATTCTGTTCTGCTTCATTTATGGATCACCCTTAATCTCTGTCTTCTGGTTCTCAATATTTCTGCCAAAGGGAAAAGTTTCCCTCTATCTACTCTGTGAAGAATTTTTAATGATTTGCAATCTCCTCTCAATCTTCTATTTTCCCATAAAGAGGACAACTGCATTTTCTTCAATCTATTCACACAACTGAAGTACTTCATCTCCACAATCACTCTCATATGCACCAAAATGTCATGCCCAGAGTTGGACAACATATTTGAGTTGAGGCCAAACCAAACAGTATTAAAGAGATGTCATAACTCCCTTGCTTTTGCACTCTAAGCCTCATTTTGTAAAGTCCAGAATCGTGCATGCCTTTTCTCAATCTGTCCTTTCACTTCACTGAATTGCGCACATAATCTCTCTGTTCCTGCACCCCCTCAGAATTATATCCTTCATTTCAGACTGTCTCTCCTCATTATTCCTACCAAAATATATCATGTCACACTGTCCTGCATTAAATTCCATTGACCATACTCCCATTCCACAAACCTTTCTACATCCTCTTGAAGTCTTTCATTATTCTCATAGTTTATGATACTTCTAAATTTTGCATCATGTCAAATTTTGAAATTGTGCTTTGCATACTTGAGTCTGACCTGCCTATTTGCCATGTTTGTGAGAGTGGAAGGCACTGGTAAAAAAACCTCCCAAAGAAATGGCTCAGGATGAAACATCAACAGATAATAATCCAAAAGGATGTGCCTTTGAGCACAGCCTGTATAAATGAATGAGTGGCAGCTAGGTTTGTCATTCATATATAAGATCCCAAGTAACATAATTGTGTATCTTCTTTAACTATTCACCACAATTCTGTTTCCAGACAGTCAGCTAACTTTGCATTGACGCTGCTCTCTATTCTTTATAATCCAGGTTTCAACTTTACTGCCAAAGCCTGTCATGTATGGTTTATTAAATGCTTTTGAAAACTCTTGTCTACTCTATCAACTCATTAAAATATTGCCTCATTAAAATACTCAGTTATATTAGTGAAATATGATTTGCCTTTAATCCTTGCTGATTTTTCTTGGTTAATCTACATTTGTCCAAGTATTGTTAATTCTGTCCCAAATCATCATTTTTAAAAGCATTCCCATTACTGGAGTTAAACTGACTATCTTTTGGTTGATGGTTTATCTTTATACTCTTTTTCAAACAAAGATATAACATTTACAATACCTTACTGTTCTGGATTCAGCTTAATTTCTGAGGGGGATTTGAAAAAATATGGCCAGTACCTCCACGCTTTGTATTCCTACATATACACTACTAGTAACCTGCTCAACGCTTTCTCCTCTATTCTCAAGCCCCTGATTGTGGACACGTATATTACGTCAAGCCATGGATAGTCAACTCATAAGTTCTTTCAGTTCAACACTGGAAATGTAAAACTAGAGTCTTCAAACCCAGCTAAAAATGTGACTCCCTTACCACTGACTCCATTGAATCCAGAATATTCTGGAAGTTTTAGAATAATAGGTATGGGAACTTAATTGTGGGACAGGCACAAAATCAGTTTCTGAGTTTAGGCTTTGGTACTAATTTATTAGAATCTTGAAGGTGGGTGAGCTGCTTTTCAACTCTGATGGTTAGGAACATCCTTTGCATTATAAGCATGTCATGGGTACTCATTAATAGCTTATCCTGCTGAAACTATGTTCATGCTGGGCAAAAATTGGCAACACATGATGACAAACACTGTTTTATGTATGATCATGAACTTACTGTGGTTAGAATTTCCCTCTACTCTCTGGTGATTATAAACCTCTTCAGCAACTTTGGTCATAGAGTCATAGGTCCTTCATAAGCAGGCCATTTCTTTGTGCAAATGCTGGTTGAGGCCTGATCGGGTCAACCAGCTCATGAGAAGTATCAGTCACATGCAGTTTTGTCTATGCTTTTTAAATATTTACAGTACAAAGAGTGAAGTCTCACTGGATCAACCAACTCATGAGAAATCCTATCTGGCCCTTCGTGGTTTGGCTAATTGTTCATAATGATTACAGTGTCAAGGGAAAAGCCTGATTAGGTTAACAAGCCTGCCCAAGGGAGGCTCCACTTTGACTATATTCGCAAACCTGACTGGGGCAGGCAAGTGAGGTGTAACACAAAAGGGGGCTGTACTCAAAACATCCATGAAAAGATGGGCTACGTAGAAAGCAATCATAGGGGATGCAACTTAAAGGATGAGGTTATCAGGGGCTCTGGAAGAATCTTGGGGAAAGGAGGGAGGACACTGGATGATGAGGGAATAATCACAGTAATGAGGCAAGGAGGACAAGGAAGAGTTGGAACTGCAGATTTAGGATGGGGAACAAAATGGGTTAACTGGGCTATATTAGGGAGGATGAAAGAGTAGGTGAATTGAATAAGCTGCAGTGTAAATTTAAGGCTGGGCATGAGAATCTGGATTGGAATGAATCAAAGAAAGAACAAGAATATCAAGGGAGATAATGAAAGGGCTGATATTCACAACTGGAGATTGGAAAAAAACACATCAGAGGAAAGAGAAACGCCATCTGCAGTGATGGCAGGGGGGAGGTGAAGTGCAAAGGGAGAGGGTAGAATGTGAATAAATCAAATGAAAAGATGTACAACTATCATCTCCATCTTGAATCATCTTGTAAAAGGAAGACCTGCAAGGGGTGCACATACAAATGAAAATGGCTTGAGATCTGTTTGTATATGTTCCATTACAGTGCAAACAGACCCAAGTGAAGCAACGGAAATATTAATTGAAAAATAGGTTTGCACAAGCACTGAATTATGGCCTTAGTACTGAAGGGTAGCACTCACTGCAGAATAAAGAAGAATAAGCGCAATCAATTCCTAATATCAACAATCAAACCATGTCTTATGATTTATTTAACTCTGAGAAGAAGAGGATCTAAGACTCACGAAAAGTGCTGATTGTATTAGCGGGAAGGTTATTCCGGATTAGACTCATTCACTTGAAAGTGAAAGAGATGGAAATGAAGGCTATTGTCCTGTATTGCAGAGGTAGTGAAGGTCACCGAGAATCAGACTGTTTTAATCGCTACATGGATGGAAATTAATGTAAAGAACATGGCTACAAAGATCTTGCTCATAGTAACATCAAGAAAAGGAAGTTTAATCGTGGGTCATTGAAAATGCATCTATGTAGAGGTTACTGTGGGGAAGGTTTTTACCCAACATATGAACAATCTGATAGGGGCCAAAAAGATGGCCTGACTATGGCAAGAGCTTACCATATATACTTGAGTAATAGATGAATTATTTAACTACTTTTTATGGTTAAATTTATGGGGTCGACTATTACATGGATACCACTTTTGAGGGGCTGAAACTCATGCACGTCAAAATTCACAGCATATCATTAGCAGAAACCCAACTGATCTTGAAATGAATAAAGAAAATCTGGAGCAGAACATAAAAATGAATTACAGTAATTCTGAAAACCTGGAGTGAAACACAACAGCCAGCGGACTGGAAGACCAGGAGCCAAGCAGAACACCTGGCAGACTGGAAAGCTGGAGCGGGATGTGATGGCCAGCACACTGACTCATAAACATTGATCTGTTTTCTGTAAAAACTAGGGTTGACCTTTACATGAGATATGTGGAATATTCCAGATTATTTGGCCAAAAATAGGGGCCGACTTTTACATGAGATCGACAATTGTCGAATATACTGTATATGGTAATTGGAAGGCAAGCATTTAATTCCTGATACTTTTTCCACAGATCAGTTCTTCCAAGCCAGGTAACCCCCTCCCCTCCCCCACCTGCATCCACCTATCGCCTTCCTAGCTACCTACCACCACCTCCCCAGCACTCCCCTCCATTTATCTCTTAGTCCCCTTGGGCCCCACCCCACATTCCTGATAAAAGGCTTATGCCCAAAATGTCAACCCTCCTCCTCCTTGGATGCTGTCTGAACTGCTGTGCTTTTTCAGCACCACACTTTTTGACTCCAACTTAGCCCAGTAGCTGAACATGCATTGCTGAAGTCGATGATAATGAAGAGACGAAGAAGGAGGATTGGTTATTACCAACAGACCTGAAGATGCGAGTATCAGGACTGTAGCTATGGAGTAACAGGTAGTGACTGAAGAGAGGGACCTGACTCTTTAGCCCTATCAAGCAGTGTATCAACAGAAGGTACACCAAAGGCATTGCAGCTACCTGCAGATGCTTGAAAAGCCTAATCATGTAGCTTAAGCCCCTCCCCCTCCCCCCGCCCCCTCCCCCCCCACCTAGAGGGCATGTTCATACCAAAAGGCAAGAGTGATAGCCTCAGCATTCTTTACATTGTTCCTCATTATGTGCGTGTGAGTGTATATGTTGGTCAGCATTCCTCGAGTTTGTTTACAAGGAAAGCATAATTACTCTGAAGCCTTAACAGATTGAAGGAGGCTATCATAAAAGTGCCATATTTAAGTCAAGTGTATAGTTGCACAGGAAACTAACATTTGTGCATCTAAAGATAACATGGTGCTTTAATTGTTCCCTTCCTACTACTATACTCTAACATTGTGATAGACACAATTCAATTTGAGAAAGCCTGCTAACAGCTTTTCCAGCTTGCCTCAGATGACTTTGGTGGTTCTCCTATTGTGACATGGGTCCAGGAGGGCTCTGACCAGTTGAGGGTCTTCTACCAGATTCTGTGCAAATTCCTCACCCCGACATCATGGGAATTTGCATTCCTGGCAGAAGGAAGTGGTGTTGCCCGGATACCTCTGGAATGTCTGGAGATAACAATTCATAGATGCCTGTCCATCATTCCTCCTCTCTCTCATTGCACAGTAGCACCTCCTTCACCCCTTGAGGGCATGGTGCTCTGGAAGGAGGTTTAAGTTCACTCTGCTACCTCTTGTCTAAGTAAATGAATACATCCATGGATCGAGCAGCGGAGTTAGATACTGTCTGTTCTGAGGGACTTGGCTCCATTCCATGGAAGCAGCCATGTGCTCACATGGCACAACCACCACATCAAACATTACCTAGGTGACCACCTCTGCTCCAGTCCGTATATGATGCTTCTCTGTCAGTATATGAATCCTCTCTGTCAGATCATTGATGGCTGAGTTCAGTGGTCATCATTCAGACTGGGCTCAGCAGAGACCTATTCACCAGCATTCCTTTGAGTGTCAGAAACCTTGAATATTTCTTCCTCCTGTAGCTGCTAGACTGTGCAGGGCTGCGCTAACCAGAAGAGAGGATGCGTTGGCAATACCACAGATAGCGTGCCACCACTAAAAAATGGCCTCCATGTTTTATCTGTACATGCACAGGTAGACCCACAACACAGTTGCAACAAGTGACTGAAACAGGATGATAGATTTGACAGACATTTTGTATGCAATGTTGTAGTTTTTTTATATAATGAATTCTATAACATGATGATTACGTGGCCAATCATATATTGGTTTTTATTACCAAAATTTAATGGGATTACATTTTGGATGCTGGCATCTTAATACTTGGTGAAAGCCCATGTTATTAGTAAGTAACCAGTATGGCTGATACAGAACAGTGATTTCTTTCCACTGATCTTGTTAGGAATCAATAGTTATTCCTATTGACTTAATGATAGTGGATGGTATTGTAGTTACTTGTACATCCAACCTAGAATTAGTGTTTTGTTTCAGCTCCTTGCAAGTGAATGCATGTTTAAAAAGAGCCCTCCAATTTTATGCATGAGCATACAGTGCTCCACTTAACAATCATGCATCAGTCAGGATGAACTGTTGTTGCCATCCTTGGGGGAAACAAAAAGCTCCTTACCCTTCTGCGAAACCTTTAGAAGAGCCTCTAAGAATGGATTACTAAAACCTGGTACAGATTTTTGCTTGGTCTGTGATATGTGCAAAGGTGGTGTGGGGGCATGATGAGAAGTTGATTCATGTTCTCAGGATTCAGAGAACAAAATGTTGCTGTCCAGGTGCATTTTATAAATGGCAGCTGGAAAATTGTGGAGGGTGAAAGAACTTTCTGATGCCTGCAAATAAAATTTAGTGTTTTACCCATGCATGGTTTGAGAAAGATGTAATTGCGCAAAAAAGTCTGACCTACTCTCTGAAATGGCCTAAGGAACACCATGTCTGTCACAACACTCTGCTAAGCAAGACAGACAGCTTACTTCAGGGGATGAAGTTTGATGTAGAAACCATGGGAATGGCCCTCCATGGGTAAAAGGCATAGTCGATGCAAGATCAGGTCCAGCGATGTATAAAGTTTGGGTAGGTGCAATGGCATGCAATATGTAGGTACACAATATGAAAGCTGCGTACATCTTTTGCAACACACTGACTCCTGGAAATGTTGGCCACAGATAACAAGCAGAGAATTTGAGTATTTCCTAAGTCAAATGGTATTTGTCATATAAGAACAGCTCTGTACCATCCATCATCCAATTATCTGGCAGAAAGAGTAGTTGAAACTTTGAAGACAGGCTTAAAGTAACAGCTTACAGCCTCACTAGATACCAAACTGTTCTGATTCCTATTTAATTATAGGACTACCTTCACACAACTACAGGATAACACCACCAGAGTTGCTAATGGGGAGAAGAATGGAGATAGTGAGTACTGCAGTTGCTGGAAAGTCAGAGTCGATAAAGTGTGGAGCTGGGAAAAGCACAGCAGGTCAAGCATCATCTGAGGAGCAGAGGAATTGACCTTTTAGGTCAGAACCTTTCATCAGGACTTCCCACCAAATTAAATCTGATCTTCCTGGACCTGGGTGGGGAGAGGGGTTGGTGGTGAAATAGCATCAGGAATGCCAATGCCAGATACAAGATTCTGCTAAACAAGACAGAGTTTACTTCAGGGAATCCTCATCTAACTGCAATTGCAATTATGCATGGCTAATGTCCAGTTGCATGAAGAACTGCCTCCCTGCCAACTTTGCATATAAATCCGGTATGCAAGGTATTAGGTATTTATCCAGCAGTCAAAAACAGTTTGCCATTTGATTAAAATCCCTATAAAGGCGAACCGATCCATCGGTTACAACCGGTTTGACTGATATTGCCCAGACTGCAAACTGGACTGGTTTGATGATTCCTTCGCTTCCCAGTCTTCTGATTTCTGCCTCTAATTCTGTACGTAAGGCAAATAGCACTGGGCAGGTTTTGCAGAATCATAAAATTACTTCCTGGTCAACATACAAGGTGGCCTTGGCTCCTTCGATAGTGTCTAGACCTTGCTGAAAACTTTCAGATATTTAATTAGAACTTCACTCAGGCAGCCATTTTCTAAATGAAAAAGGTTGAGCCAATCTAGGTGAATCTTTGTCAACCAATTTTGTACCATCAAGCTTGGATCCGAGCCTTTTACTGCAATCAGTGGTATCTGCACCAGAATCTGCCCGGAGCCAAATTTGTACCGTTAATTGTAAAGGCTCTCCGTTATAGGTTCTCAGTCTAGTTGAGTCTTGTGCAAACTTAAGGATTGGAGTCCAGAGTGAAATTTGTTAAAGACTGGTTCTGTGATCACTGAAGCAGCTGCACCAGTATCAACCTCCATTAGAACTGGGTAACCATTTAACTATATGTTTATTTTGATTGGTTCTGATTTGAATGTTGCTAAGCAATTGAACTGCTCCAGACCAGATATTGGTGGACCTTACATGGTGCGCACTCTCCTGGATGCAGGCCTAATAGTTCTCTTACTCAATTTAGGTCTAGTGGGAATCCTTTTCTGTTTTAAGTCCACATGGCAGCAACTACCATGGCTTGCTGGCCCAGATTATGAAGGAACTTTTAACTTTGGTGAGGCTTGGCTTCGTTCTGGAGTTTTGCTGTAGGCTGACCTACAGTCCCCCTGTGCAGGATATCTTCTGAGTGAGGCTATGCATTTATTCTCACTCAAGTGGTGCTCTTCAAGCTCAATCAGACTGGCAAGGGGGTCCACTTCCATCGGAATACCCTGGAACTCACAAGCTCCACTTGCCTCATTTTCCAATGATAAAGCTCATTGTAATGCCTGTTTGAAATCCATTTGGACTTCAGTTAGTAGACCCTGTTGCATAGTTACATCATTAATCTCACATACCAATGGTCTCTCAGCATCTCATTAAGGGTTAAACCAAAGTCACATGCCTCTGTCAGTCATCCTAACCTTGCCAAAAATCCTGATACCGATTCCCCTGGTTCTTGAATTGCTGAGTAAAATTAATAGCATCTCAGATTTTGAGGTCGCTTGAGTCATAATATTCCTGAACTAAATTCAGAAGTATTTTAGTATCTGGTGTCTCAGGGAAAGTTAGGCTCCTAATAATCATTAAAAAAACCCTGCAGATTCACAAGCTGGAGAATTACTTGTTATTTTTCATTTGCCTGGAAAAAAAACACATTCTTTCCACATACTGGACTCAGTCTTCAACAGCAGAATTGAACAAGTCACGTCTCCAATTAATGACATGATGCCAGAATTGCTTACCCAAATCAAAGACGACTGTTGCAAGCAAACTTCTTCAGGAGCTGGCTTTTCTGTCATCACCAATGAAATAACTCCATAGAGGCTGGTATCCTGCTACCGAGTCACCCTTTATTTAGATGTGGAAAGTCCTTGATACTCAGCCAGCTCCCTCAGAGCCAGCTCTCAGAGTGAGCAGAACCTCTGACACTCCTGTTGAAATCTATCAGCCAGGGCTCCCTGATTGGACCAGATTAACAACCCTAATCAGGGAACTCATATTCTATGAGGTCCATCTAGCTGACCTCATTACAAACATTTTACTCTCAAACAGAAACACCTCCAGCTTCTAAGCCCACCTTCACTCTTTGTTTCAATAAAACAAGATTCCACCCACTCAGTTGAGTCTTATCCATTACAACATTAAGAACAGTGTACACAGGTCATCACCCTGAAATATTAACTCTGTTTTTCTCTCTCTGTCTTTTTTGATTTTTGTTTGTTGTATTTCAGAGTTCCAACCTCCACAGTATTTTGCTCTTTTCAAAGAAGATGTCAGTTTTAAAGTGAATTTGCAGAGCTTTAACAGGTGCACTAACAAGGTGAATAAGATAATTGGGTTGTTAAATGGGCTGTGTAACAAGTACTTATTAGGCAGCTTCGTAAGACTATGTAACAGGCAGAAGTCATACTGGGGCCAGTGCATGAGTGTTAGGTGTCACAGATGAGTCACCAGTCTTACTCCACCACCAACCCATAGCTTTCAAAAATAAGCTTTGCGCATAGTTGGGAATAAACATTCTGTATTCACAATTGCAGAAATTATTTTATGTGAAGGAGAGTATTGATACTGATTATATACTCTCATTGTATTACACTTTCTACAATTGTACTAGAAGACATGCAAATTGCAACATGGAAAATGACTTATATCATGCCATATTTTGTTCCTGAAACACTTACTGGATGATTTGATGCACAATTTAAACAATCAATAATCATTAGAATAGAGTGGACTAGATTCAATTATGTTCTTTGAAACTATTGGTTCACAGATTTCGAATATATATGCTAATGTAAATATTTACGAACTGATTATGAAATTTATAAATAGAATGTAACGTGAAATTTTGAGGAAGGAAATGTAAATACAAAGAAATTTACATCTGTCAGTAAATGGAGATACAGATCTGGACTTTTTAATCCCACTGCTGAAGCCTACTTGTTTACTTACATAATTTCATGAATAGATCATTCAGTTTTTAACAACCTTTCCAAATTGTGCCATGCTATATGACTGGCCACTTTGCATAGTCATGCACTTCTCACATAGATTGAGGGAAAAACAAGAAATTAGATCATCTGAACATGTAATAAGAATAAGATATAGAAAAATAGGAACAGGAGTAGGCCATTTGAACCTGCTCCGTGATTCAATATGATCATGACTGATCATCCAACTCGGTAGCCTGTTCCATCATTTGCCCCATATCTTTTGATCCCTCCAGAGCTAAAGAACTCTTGAAATTATTCAATATTTTCACCTCAACTACTTTTGGTGGCAGAGAATTGCACAGGCTCACCACTCTCGGGGAGATCTTTTTTCTCATCTCAGTCAGAAATGGCCTACCCTCATATCTTTAGACTGTAAACTCTGGTTTCGGGAATCCCTAGTCATTGGGAACAGCCTTGCTGTGTTAACCCTATCTAGTCCTATTAGAATTTTGTAGGTTTCAATGAGATTCCCCTTCATTTTTATAAACTCAATATAGACGTATATATGAATACAGATGTAACTGATACAACCTTTCTTCATACATCAGTCTTGCCATCCCAGGAAGCAGTCTTGTAAACTTTCATTGCCCTCTCTCAAAGCCAGAGCATCACTCCTCAGATAAGGAGACCAAATCTGCATACAGTACTACAGGTGTTGTTTTACCAAGGCCCTGTACAATGCAGCAAGACAAGCCAGTTTCTGTCTCCTTCACCATTTGCTGCATCTGCATGCTTACTTTCAGTGGCTGCTGTGCAAGGACACCCAAGTCTTATTGCATCTCATCTGTTCCAATCTATTTCCATTCAGATAAAAACCTGCCATCCTGTTTTTGCTTCCAAAGTGGATAGCCTCATTTATTCATATTATTTGTCATCTGTCATGCATTTGCACATTCACTCAATTTGTTCAAATCACAATGAAGCATATCTATATCTTCCACACAGTTCACCCTTCTAAACTTGGAGATATTACATTTAATTCCATCACCTAAATCATTAATGCATAATGTGAATAGCTGCGGACTAAGCAGCAGTCCCTCTAATTTTCTTGCCAACTGTGCAACCCTTTGTATTTTCTTGTGCATGGCATTGACTTCTGTAATTGGAAGTCAATGCCAGGATTGGTGATCACCATGTGTGGAACCTTGAAGCCGCTACACATGCACAACAGGGCAGTTTAGAGGGAAGGTTAGGACCAAGCACTGATCCCTGCAGCACCCCATTGGTCACTGGCTCTCACTCAGAAAAAACATTTATTTCTACTCTTCGTTTCCTGTCTACCAGGCAGTTCTCTATCCATGAGAGTACACCACTCCGCAATCCAATGCGCTTTAAGTTTATACGCTAATCCCTTATGCGGGACCTTATCAAGAACCTTTTGAAAGTCCAGGTCAACCACATCCTTGGTTCCCACTTATCAATTCTTCTAGTTACATCCTTGAAGAATTCCAGTTCTTAGGCATGACTTCCCTTTCCTAATCCATGCTGACTCAATCCAATCCTGTCTCTATTGTACAAATTCTCTGTCATTAAATACTTTATAATAGACTCTAACATTTTCCCTATTACTGATGTCAGGCTGAAAATGAAGTGTCAGTAAAACTTCAACACAAGACTGCTTGCACGTCGGATAGTGGAAACAGTATGAAATGGACAAAGCCACATGATCCTACAAACAACAGCTCAGATTTAAGCTCTGCAATCCTGCCACAATTAGCCATGAATAGCAGTGGACAATTCAACAACTGACAGGAGGTGAAGACTCTATTAATATCCCCATCCACAATGACATAGTAGTCTAGCACATCAGTACAAAAGACAAAGCTGAAGTATTTGCAAAACATATTCAGGCAAATATACCTTGGATGTCCCAATCTGGTCTTTTCATGAGTTACCCCGCATGACTGATTTCAGTTTTCAACCAAATTGATTCATTCCACAAGAAATGATGGCACAGGACACTGCAAAAGTGCTAATAGCATTTGGCAACAGAAGGCGGTCAGTATCTACAGAAGCTTCAGAATCAACTGCGCCTAGCCAAGCTGTTTCAGTATAGTTACAATACTACCATCTATCCAGCCAAGTAGAAAGTTGCCTGTGTATGTCCTGTGGACAAACAAGAGGGCAAATCTAACCAAGTCAATTACTGCTTTATCAGTCTACTGATACTGATCAGATTTATGACTGCTGAGATGCTGATGCACTCTGTGACAATATGCAGCAAAACATGGACAACTTCCAAGCTTGGGCTGACAAGTAACAAGGAAAATTTGCACTAAACAAGTGACAAGCAATAACAAAAACAGAAATTGCTGGAGAATTCAACAGATCTAGCAGCAGCAGTGGAGCAAAAGGAAAGTTAATGTTTTGAGTTCACTAATCCTTCTTCAGAAATCTGGTCACTGAACCCAAAATATTAACTCTGCTTTTTCTCCAGAAATGCTGCCTGACCTGCTTCTTTTCTCCAGAAATTTCTGATTTTTGTTCAGATCTTCAGCATCTGTAGTTCATTATTTTATTTAAGTTTCAGGCATAACCATCTTTAATGAGGGAGAATCTAACCATTGACCCTGGTTTAATAACATTAATAACATTACCCTGTCTGAAACCTTCACTATCAACATCCTGAGGGGTTACCATTGACCAGAAATTGAACTGGACCAGCCATATTAGAATTGCAATTGCAAGAGGAATTCTGCAATGGGTAACTCACCTCGTGTCTCATTAATGCCAATCCAACATCCATAAGATACAATCATAGAATCCCTACAGTGCAGAAAGAAGCTATTCAGTCCATCAAGTTCACACTGACCCTCTGAAGAACATCTCACCCTGGCCTTCACCACCCAGAGCCAACCCTACCCTATCCCTGGAACTCTGCATTTACATGGCTAACCCCCACACTACGGGAAAATTTAGCATGGCCAATCCAGCTAACCTGCACATCTTTGGACTGTGGAAGGAAATCCAAGCTGAGATGGGGAGTATGTGCAAATTCCACAGAGACAGTCAGTCAAGGCTGGAATCGAACCCAGGTCCCTGTCACCATAATGCCCTAGTCAGCAGTTTGATGAAATATTCTCCATTGCCCGAGATGAGTGCATTCCAATGATACTTAAAAACTTTGACATCATTGAGGACAAAGCAGCCGAATTGATTAGGACCCCATTCACAATCTTCAAAATTCCCTCCTTTCTCCATCAAAACACCGTGCCAGCAGTGTGTATTAGCTACAAGGTGCATTGCAGTAACTCACTAAGGCTCCTCCGATAGCATCTTCGAAACCCACGATATCTTCCATCTAGAAGGACAAAGGTAGCAGATGCATTGTAATACCACCACCTACAAGGTCCCCTCCAAACCACTCACCAACCTGGTTCAGAAATATGACACCATTCCTGTGCTGTTGCTAGGTCAAAATCCTGGAACACTCCTCCAACCAGCACTTTGAAAGTCCTTACACCCACAGGCCCTGAATGGTTTAAGAAGACAGCTCACCACCAAATTCTCCAGAACAATTAGAGTTGGACAAAAAAAGAATCAAGTGACCTAGCTAGTGATTCCCATATCCCAGGAAGTAATAAAAAAATAATTTTTAGTTCATTCTAGATGTTAATGATTTATATGGGGATATGTGAGTTTGTTGGACTTTTAGACAATCAATGTTCAACTTTTTGTACTTTGAAAGAACAACGGATCTCAAGGTTAAAAGGGAGATGGTGATTCAACTTGAGTTTCATCATCAGTTTCACAGCTGCTTTCCTATGCTTCCTTTATTCATTCATGGGATGTGGATGTCATTGACTGGGCCAGCATTTATTGCCCATCCCAAGTTGCTAATGAAAAGGTGGTGGTGAGCAGCCTTGTTGAACTGCTGCAGTCCATTTGCTGTGGGCAGAGCCACAATGCTATTAGAGAGGGAAGTTCAGAATTTTGACCCAGTGACTCTGAAGGAACAGAGATATATTTCCAAGTCAAGGCGATAAGTAGTTTGGAGGGGATCTTTTGGGTGATGGCATTACCATGAATATGCTGCCCTGTGCTTCTAGATGAAAATAGTTCTGGATTTGAAAGGTGCTGTCTAAGGAGCCTTACTGAACTTCTGCAGTGCAAATTTTAGATAGTTCATACTGTTGCTACTGAGCATCAGTGGAGGAGTGAATGGATGCATGTGGATGTGGTGCCAATCTATTGGGCTGCTTTATCCTGAATGGTGCCAGACTTCTTGAGTGTTGTTGGATTGCACCTATCTAGACAAGCGGAAGGAATCCCTCATGGTCCTGACGTATACCTTTCGGGTGTTGGGCAAGCTTTGTGGAGTGAGGAGATATGTTACTCACCATAATAGACCTGTGTTTATATATCAAGTCCAGTTGGTTAATGGTAACCCTAATCAAGAATGATGGGCTTATGCCTGAAACGTCAATTGTCCTGCTCCTCGGATGTTGCCTGACCTGCTGTGCTTTTCCAGTGCCATAATTTTTGACTGGATTATGTTGCATCAACAGTCATGTATTTACAAACTTGACACTTGACAGGGAAGATGTCTATGTTGGTGGTCAATCTTTCAGCCAGAAGATACTTTGAAATGTTTTATTTTACCAGAGTCAAGGTGAAAACATATGAAATGGTGTCTGTTGTACATTGCAGAAAGTAAAAAATGATTGTTCACATTTTAGGGTTTGTGATACCTTGCAGCAATATTGACATTTGAAAGCATTGTAAGATTTTATAAAATAGATGACAGGAGTTCAATGAAATTCAGATGACAAAATTAGGAAGCACAACTTATACATAAAACATAAGTAAATATACCTTATAGAGTACAAATGGAAAAGTATGTAAGAGTGATAAGATAGTTGTTTAGAAAGGTGAAGAGCCATGCGGTATAGGATGGACACTGAAGTTACACCAGTTGCACTTAGTTGCTTTACCTTT
Source organism: Hemiscyllium ocellatum (assembly GCF_020745735.1). Lineage (NCBI taxonomy): Eukaryota > Metazoa > Chordata > Chondrichthyes > Orectolobiformes > Hemiscylliidae > Hemiscyllium > Hemiscyllium ocellatum. Next base: position 35,924,357 of record NC_083413.1, read on the forward strand.
CTGTGGAGGTCTGCGATTGGAAAGACCCTGCAATGTAAATCGCTTTTTAGCAAGAGATGAACGATCAAGGTTATGACTGGAAGGAACATCAGCTAGGAAAGAGGAAGAGGAAGAGGTGAGAAGGAAAATTGGAATATCCTTAAGTGTACACAGCTTACCTTTGCATGAAAACATGCGTTTCTTTTCTCATGTGGGCATTTCTTAGACATTTTTTAGTCTTATTTTCTGGACAAACATTGCAGACGTGCAGGAAAGCATAAAAACTCTCCTTTGGTCAAATGTTTAGGCTAAGTTTAATAATGCAGTTTCAAGCCTAAAGCCACATGGACAACTTTACTTATAAATCCATATATTATTTTACAGTTTATTATTCAATAGTATTGTGATCACAAAGTATTTTTCAACATTTCACACTTTGCAATGTTAAATGGAAAGTATTGTTACAAAAAAATTTAGGCTTTTCTTATCTAACTGCTATGAATTATTAGTGACACTGCCAGTTGAGATGGGACACAAAGGTCTTTAAAATGGAGACTTCAGCCTAACAATCTAATTGTCCATGGAATCTGGCTATCACTATTTCATCTGTTATTTACAAGTTCATTGGCTAAATTGCTCATGAGTTACTAGCAGAAGTCCATGTCAATTGAGACCTGAAGTGCAATTTAACTCAGGCCTCAACAAGAAAATTATCTAAACATTCCCACAAATGAAGGCAATTCAAAAGCTGTCAGGATCGCAATGGGACCCTCTTAAGTAAATGGAAGTATCTTATTTGCTGAGTTGAGAGGAACTGATAGGAAATCTGTGGCCTCTATTTTCATTGTCATCCATTCTTCCACTTACTGAGAGGTTTTCCTGAAATCACACTCTTTGTGATGCACCTTCTTAATGATGAACTTTCATCTGGTGCCAGACAACAATCTTTGTAAGGCATAGCTTTCACTGCAACATTTTACCTATCGTAGAAAACAACTGAATAACAGCTTGCACATCCGGTACAGGAGACAAAATGCCCCAGCCTTGAGTTGAGGTCTTGTGACTGTGCTCAACCCACTCACTCGAAACTGCCTTGAATGGAAAGCAACTTCAGAGGCGGTTTAAAACCAATACTATACTTTAATATGTCTGTGGTTGTATACGTGGCTTGGTGCTGTCATGCAATATTAATATGTAAGCACACTCCTCAGCCTACACTATTCAAAAATAGCAGCATTAACAAAATAAAACCACGTTGAAAGAACATTTGATTATCAAGATATCAGTGACAGATTTGTGGTTATAGCATAGATCTCAGCAACTCAAATTTTGTTCTTGTAGGTTTTAATACAGAGATAAATGTTTCAGTGTAACTTCCTGGAAATGAGATTATTAAGCAGTAAGCTTGCGGTTTGCTGATACTGTGCGGGACTGAGCTTTCAGGAGGTAAAAACAATGACTGCAGATGCTGGAATCCAGATTCTGGATTAGTGGTGCTGGAAGAGCACAGCAATTCAGGCAGCATCCAAGGAGCAGCGAAATCGACATTTCGGGCAAAAGCCCTTCATCAGGAATAAAAGCAGAGAGCCTGAAGCGTGGAGAGATAAGCTAGAGAAGGGTGGGGGTGGGGAGAAAGTAGCATAGAGTACAACAGGTGAGTGGGGAGGGGATGAAGGTGATAGGTCAGGGAGGAGATGGTGGAGTGGATAGGTGGAAAAGGAGATAGGCAGGTAGTACACGTCCGTTCAAGTCATAGGGACATTGCTGAGCTGGAAGTTTGGAACTAGGGTGAGGTGGGGGAAGGGGAAATGAGGAAACTGTTGAAGTCCACATTGATGTCCTGGGGTTGAAGTCTTCTGAGGGGAAAGATGAGGCGTTCTTCCTCCAGGCGTCTGGTGGTGAGGGAGCGGCGGTGAAGGAGGCCCACCTCCATGTCCTCGGCAGAGTGGGAGGTGGAGTTGAAATGTTGGGCCATGGGGTGGTGTGGTTGATTGGTGCAGGTGTCCCAGAGACGTTCCCTAAAGCGCTCTGCTAGGAGGCGCCCAGTCTCCCCAATGTAGAGGAGACCGCATCGGGAGCAACGGATACAATAAATGATATTGGTGGATGTGCAGGTAAAACTTTGATGGATGTGGAAGGCTCCTTTTGGACCTTGTATAGAGGTGAGGAAGGAGGTGTGGTCGCAGGTTTTACAGTTCCTGTAGTGGCAGGGGAAGGTGCCAGGATGGGAGGGTGGGTTGTAGGGGGGTGTGGACCTGACCAGGTAGTCACGGAGGGAATGGTCTTTGCGGAAGGCGGAAAGGGGTGGGGAGGGAAATATATCCCTGGTGGTGGGATCTTTTTGGAGATGGCGGAAATATCGGCGGATGATTTGGTTTATGCGAAGGTTGGTAGGGTGGAAGGTGAGCACCAGGGGCGTTCTGTCCTTGTTACGGATGGAGGGCTGGGGTCTGAGGGCGGAGGTGCGGGATGTGGACGAGATGCATTGGAGGGCATCTTTAACCACGTGGGAAGGGAAATTGTGATCTCTAAAGAAGGAGGCCATCTGGTGTGTTCTATGGTGGAACTGGTACTCCTGGGAGCAGATACGGCGGAGGCGGAGGAATTGGGAATATGGGATAGCATTTTTGCAAGAGGTAGGGTGGGAAGAGGTGTAATCCAGGTAGCTGTGGGAGTTGGTGGGTTTGTAAAAAATGTCAGTGTCAATTAATGTCGTCATTAATGGAGATGGAGAGTTCCAGGAAGGGGAAGGAGGTGTCAGAGATGGTCCAGGTAAATTTAAGGTCAGGGTGGATTGTGTTGGTGAAGTTGATGAATTGCTCAACCTCCTCGCGGGAACACAAGGTGGCGCCAATGTAGCCATCAATGTAGCGGAGGAAGAGGTGGAGAGTGGTGCCGGTATAATTACGGAAGATCAACTGTTCTACGTAGCCAACAAAGAGACAGGCATAGCTGGGGCCCATAAATGTGCCCTTTGTCTGGAGGAAGTGGAAGGATTCGAAGGAGAAATTGTTAAGGATGAGGACCAGTTCAGCCAAACGAATGAGAGTGTTGTTGGAAGGGTATTGTTGGGGACGTCTGGAGAGGGAAAAACAGAGGCCATGACGGATGGAGGTGTAGAGGGATTGGATATCCATGGTGAAGGTAAGGCGTTAGGGGCCGGGGAAACGGAAGTCTTGGAGGAGGTGGAGGGCTTGGGTGGTGTCTCGAACGTATTTGGGGAGTTCCTGCACTAGGGGGGATAGGACAGTGTCGAAGTAGGTAGAGATGAGTTCAGTGGTGCAGGAGCATGCTGAGACAATGGGTCGGCCAGGGTGGTCAGGCTTGTGGATCTTGGGAAGGAGGTAGAACCGGGCAGTGCGGGGAACCTGTAACTGGAGTGGGTGTGATGGTGGGGTGAATGGGGGTGGAGTCATGAGCAGGGGTAGTGTTCTCCTCAGGGTTCTGGGGGGTGGGGATAGTGACAGTGGGGTCTGTGGAGGCGTGTCAGCAGAATGCAGGTGAGTGGCGCTGGTGGGGGCAGAAGTGGTGGTGACCACGGCAGTAGGGGTGGTGGAAGTCACTGAGTGTGTGGAATCAGCGATGATGTGAGGGGCAGAAGTGATGTCACGAGTGATGCATGAGGAATTGTGAGGGGCAGAAGTGGTTGTCGGAGCGGCCATGATGGGGGGGAAAGTGACATCATCAATCAGCGTGGGGGTGGCAGCTACATCAGCCACATGGCTAATGGTGTTTTAGTAGTTTCCGAGGCCAGGGGAATCTTCTGGAATGTTTGAGGAGCGCTGGTTATGGAGGTGGGTAGATAAAAGTTTGTTGTACTTACAGTTTTTGATGTTTGAGATGGAATTGAAATACTGTTTGTTGAGAGTATGAATTCTCCTGAGTATGTAGTACAGAGTGGGTCCTTTGCAATTCTGAGAGAGTGTGGCCCTCAGCTGTGGCAGGGCTGACTGTAGAGAGGTTAGGTGCCGGCACATTGCTGTGAGCATGGGGAGGAGGATCTTGAAGGAGAACCGTTGCTGGTGTTTTTGAATCTGTAGTCTGTACTGTTTGTCCTGTTCGGGTCCGAACTCTGCTGGTTTAAAGGTGGTCCGGAGTCCGTTTGGGATGAGTTGGTTACGGAGGCAGGCACTGAGGAAGCAAATGTGGCTGTTGTAGTGAGTTTGTTTCACGTCATGGTTGAAGAGCTTCAGGACAGGGGAAATGACCTGGGAGTTGCATTGGGAGAGGGATTCCCTGAGATTCTTGTAGAGAGAGGAGGAAAACATCTTCAAGGCAGGCATCCTTGCAAGAGGATTCGCAGTAGGGTTAAAATCAACAAGATAAAACTATGACTGCAGATGCTGGAAATCAGATTCTGGATTAGTGGTGCTGGAAGAGCACAGCAGTTCAGGCAGCATCCAAGGAGCAGCGAAATTGACATTTCGGGCAAAAGCCCTTCGTCAGGAATAAAGGCAGAGAGCCTGAAGCGTGGAGAGATAAGCTAGAGGAGGGTGGGGGTGGGGAGAAAGTAGCATAGAGCACAATGGGTGAGTGGGGGAGGGGATGAAGGTGATTGGTCAGGGAGGAGAGTGTGGAGTGGATAGGTGAAAAAGGAGATGGGCAGGTAGGACAACTCCGGACAAGTTATGGGAACAGTGCTGAACTGGAAGCTTGGAACTAGGGTGAGGTGTGGGAAGGGGAAATGAGGAAACTGTTGAAGACCGCATTGATGCCCTGGGGTTGAAGTGTTCCGAGGCGAAAGATGACGCGTTCTTCCTCCAGGCGTCTGGTGGTGAGGGAGCAGCGGTGAAGGAGGCCCAGGATCTCCATGTTCTTGGCAGAGTGGGAGGGGGAGTTGAAATGTTGGGCTACGGGGCGGTGTGGTTGATTGGTGTGGGTGTCCCGGAGATGTTCCCTAAAGTGCTCTGCTAGGAGGCGCCCAGTCTACCCAATGTAGAGGAAACTGCATCGGGAGCAACGGATGCAATAAATTATATGAGTGGATGTGCAGGTAAAACTTTGATGGATGCGGAAGGCTCCTTTAGGGCCTTGGATAGAGGTGAGGGAAGAGGTGTGTGGGCGCAGGTTTTACAGTTCCTGTGGTGGCAGGGGAAGGTGCCAGGATGGGAGGGTGGATTATAGGGGGGCGTGGACCTGACCAGGTAGTCACGAAGGGAACGGTCTTTGTGGAAGGCGGAAAGGGGTGGGGAGGGAAATATATCCCTGGTGGTGAGGTCTTTTTGGAGAAACCATGTCGTTAATCAAACACGCTACCACAGCCACATTTGCTTCCTCAGTGCCTGCCTCCATAACCAACTCACCCCACACAGACTCCGGACCACCTTTAAACTAGCAGAGTTAAGACCCGAACAGGACAAACAGTACAGACTACAGATTCAAAAACACCAGCAACAGTTCTCCTTCAGTCAGCCCTGCCACAGCTGAGAGCCACACTCTCTCAGAATTGCAAAGGACCCAATCTGTACTACATCCTCAGGAGAATTCATACTCTCAACAAACAGTATTTCAATTCCATCTCAAGCATCAAAAACTGTAAGTACAACAAACTTTTATCTACCCACCTCCATAACCAGCGCTCCTCAAACATTCCAGAAGATTCCCCTGGCCTCGGAAACCACTAAAACACCATTAGCCATGTGGCTGATGTAGCTGCCACCCCCACGCTGATTGATGATGTCACTTCCGCCCCATCATGGCCATTCCCACAACCACTTCCGCCCCTAACAATTCCTCATGCATCACATGTGACATCACTTCTGCCCCTCACATCATCGCTGATTCCACACGCTCAGTGACTTCCACCACCCCTACAGCCATGGTCACGAACACTTCCGCGCCCACCAACTCCACTCACCTGCATTCTTCTGACATGCCCCCCACAGACCCCACTGTCACTATTCCCACGCCCCAGAATCCCGAAGGGAACACTACTCCTGCTCATGACTCCACCCCCATTCCCCCCATCACCACACCCACTCCAGTTACAGGTTCCGCCTCCACTCCCAGCTCCACACCCACACCAGACCCCAGCTCCCAGCCCTGCCGAGTTTTCACCATCCCTCTAGACTTTCCCCTCACTGAGGACGAACGATCAGTCCTCAGCAAAGGATTCACCTTCATCCCCCTCTGTCCACGCATCAATGAATTTAATACACGCTGTGACGTCGAACAATTCTTCCGTCGCCTCCGCCTCCGAGCTCACTTTCACAATCAGGATTCCCGCCCACCTTCCGAGGACCCCTTCGCCCACCTCCAACACACTGCATCCACCTGGACACCCCGCGCTGGCCTATTACCTGCCCTCGACCTCTTCATTTCCAACTGCCGGGGCATGAACTGCCTCAACCTGTCTACCCCCCACCCCCACTCCAACCTCTCCCCCTCACAACGCACAGCTCTCCAATCCCTCTGCTCCAATCCCAACCTCCCCATCAAGCCAGCGGATAAAGGGGGCGCTGTGGTAGTCTGGCGCACTTACCTCTACACCGCTGAAGCCAAAAGCCAACTCGAGCACATCTCTTCCTACTGCCTCCCCGACCATGACCCCACCCCCCATCACCAAACTATCATCTCCCAGACCATTCAGAACCTCATCACCTCAAGAGATCTCCCACACACAGCTTCCAATTTCATAGTCCAGGAACCCTGCACTGCCCGGGTCTACCTTCTTCCCAAGATCCACAAGCCTGACCACCCTGGCCAACCCATTGTCTCAGCATGCTCCTGCCCAACTGAACTCATCTCTACCTACCTCGATAATGTCCTATTCCCCCCTAGTCCAGGAACTCCCCAAATACATTCGAGACGCCACCCATGCCCTCCACCTCCTCCAAGACTTCCGTTTCCCCAGCCCCCAATGCCTTATCTTCACCATGAATATCCAATCCCTCTACACCTCCATCCACCATGACCAGGGCCTCCAAGCCCTCCGTTTTTTCCTCTCCAGACGTCCCCAACAGTACCCTTCCACCAACACTCTCATTCGTTTGGCTGAACTGGTCCTCACCCTTAACAATTTCTCCTTCGAATCCTCCAACTTCCTCCAGACCAAAGGGGTAGCCATGGCCACACATATGGCCACCCTGACCTTAAATTTACCCGGACCATCTCTGACACCTCCCTCCCCTTCCTGGACCTCTCCATCTCCATTAATGATGACATTAATTGACACTGACATTTTTTACAAACCCACCAACTCCCACAGCAACCTGGATTACACCTCTTCCCACTCTACCTCTTGCAAAAATGCCATCCCCTATTCCCAATTCCTCCGCCTCTGCCGTATCTGCTCCCAGGAGGACAAGTTCCACCACAGAACACACCAGATGGCCTCCCTCTTTAGAGACCGCAATTTCCCTTTCCACGTGGTTAAAGATGCCCTCCAATGCATCTCATCCACATCCCGCACCTCCGCCCTCAGACCCCAGACCTCCAACCGTAACAAGGGCAGAACGCCCTGGTGCTCACCTTCCACCCTACCAACCTCCGCATAAACCAAATCATCTGCCGACATTTCCGCCACCTCCAAAAAGATCCCCACCACCAGGGATATATTTTCCTCCCCACCCCTTTTCGCCTTCCGCAAAGACCGTTCCCTCCGTGACTACCTGGTCAGGTCCACGCCGCCCTACAACCCTCCCTCCCATCCTGGCACCTTCCCCTGCCACCACAGAAACTGTAAAACCTGCGCCCACGCACCTCCTCCCTCACCTCTATCCAAGGCCCTAAAGGAGTCTTCCGCATCCATCAAAGTTTTACCTGCACATCCATTAATATCATTTATTGTATCCATTGCTCCCGATGCGGTCTCCTCTACATTGGGGAGACTAGGTGCCTCCTAGCAGAGCACTTTAGGGAACATCTCCGGGACACCCACACCAATCAACCACACTGCCCCGTGGCCCAACATTTCAACTCCCCCTCCCACTCTGCCGAGGACATGGAGGTCCTGGGCCTCCTTCACCGCCGTTCCCTCACCACCAGATGCCTGGAGGAAGAACGCCTCATCTTTCGCCTCGGAACACTTCAACCCCAGGGCATCAATGTGGACTTCAACAGTTTCCTCATTTCCCCTTCCCCCACCTCACCCTAATTCCAAACTTCCAACTCAGCACTATCCTCATGACTGGTCCGGACGTGTCCTACCTGCTTATCTCCTTTTCCAACTATCCATTCCACCCTCTCCTCCCTGAACTATCACCTTCATCCCCTCCCCTACTCTCCTATTGTACTCTATGCTACTTTCTCCCCACCCCCACCCTCCTCTAGTTTATCTCTCTACACTTCAGGCTCTCTGCCTTTATTCCTGATGAAAGGCTTTTGCCCGAAGCATTGATTTCGCTGCTTCTTGGATGCTGCCTGAACTGCTGTGCTCTTCCAGGCCCTACATGATATATCAATAACAGCACCTTATTGAATATGTCAACACAAATTAAGTTCCTTCTCACCCGAACAATGTTAATCTCCATAAAAAAAGCTCCAAAGTGAGTACAAGCCATCCCATCCTTCCTTCACTTTACCAATGCCCATGTGGCTGAATATGCTTTTCTTTTTTTTATTCCAGTGCCTCTAGATGCAATGCAAGGATTAGTATTGTGGCAGTTGGTTAGTTAATGTTGTGCCACAAAGGAATCACTGTGATAACTTTCCTCATTTTATCATTTTCACCTGCAAGACACATGCATATGCATCCCCACAGCCAGTAAGGATTGATCATAAAACAATTTGGGATGTGTCTAGATTAAAACTGCGAGTGATCATACAGTGAAACTGAAGGGCTTTTGACCAAATGTTGGTATAGGCTTTCTCTACTTCTTGATCATCTTTCTTACTTTTGAGAATCTCATAATTTATGAGGAAAACCTTCTGTCTCCATACCACCTGCTCAACATCATTCGTAATGCCTAATCCCACTTTCTCCTCTACCCCTTATCTCCCATGTTCTTGAAATCTTGTAGTAGATCTTCAAAAAGGAAAGATAAAATCTTCGGTCTGGGAATGGGTCATCTGTGTGTTGCTTTACAAGCATACTGCAGTGTGTAGATGTGCATTAATTATTCTGACATCAGCCATGATTTCAAATCCTCCACTACCTTCAGCAAACACATTGTTTCCTCATTCATACCATGGCTTGTTCCACACGGGAGGTGAGCTCCTTAATGCAAGAAATGTTTGCTGTAGTAGTGCTCTATCTCTCAAAAGTAATATAGGCAAATTTATCTTTTCCATAAGATTGCATGAATGAGGTAAAGTAGAAGGTGGACCTCAAAACTTCTAGGTTGACAACTGATTAGATGTGATGGTCTCACCTTAAATAGATGGCTGAGCTTTCAGTTCCTATCTGAAACCAATTCCTATTTGGGAAAATGATAACATTTCTAGGAAACCCCCAAGAAAAGACTACCTTAACAAAATTGCAGTGTGAGGGATTAGTTGTGGAGTTATTTATTTTACAACATGTAGACTGTGCTCGTGTGTAGGCTGCTTGAGGAAGAGGTGGAACCATGGTCATTGCATTAATTTGTAAACAGAGTGATAACAAATACTTGGCTATTTACATGTTTAGGTCCTAGCACCCTCCTGTGATCTTTGGAAAGATTTACCTTTTTAAAGGCTTCATTCTAACTTCCAGATTATATAAGCAGAATCATATGACTTTAAACATAATTTGTGCTAATAGATTTTAAATAGATACATCAAAGAACCAAGTAATAAAATTTTGGTGGATTTTTGGTTTGCAGACCATTGGTAAATGTAATATATGACTTATTGGCACAATTCACTATTGGATATTATGGGGCCAATGAGCTTCCCTTTAAGTGCTGACCTCCCAACATCCATGAATTCACATATCCATTGCTGATATTACATAGCTGGTATCAAAAATTAACTAAACTCATAAGCTTCACAAATAATTCCATATACCCTGATACACATCATCTTGTAACAGAGTAAATGAAACACCCATCTTTATTCCACAACAGCACTTACACAAATAAATTGTTAGAATTCACCCTAAGCCATAGCCTATTTTCAGAATCATTTTGAGATGCAGTTATCGATTGTTTTATCACATAGATTAAGATGTGTTATTTAACGAAAAGGCTGTTTTGCAGTTCAGAGAGAATATTGCCAAAAATGTTTGTAACTATCTAAAAATACAATTTGGTAACTCAGAAAATAAGTAAGGATTTTGAAACATCAAACCAAAACAAAGGACCACAGCAAAGAATGCTGATGTATGTCTCATCACTGAATGGCAGTACTTCCAGCAAACAAAGCTTCCCTAATACTGTCAGTTCTAAAAATATTGTCATCAGCATTCTTCTTATGTAAACGCACTGGAGCATATTTAATGGCTCCAACAGGCTGTAAGCAAATTAAAGTTGATTAATTGTAGCTGAAATAACTCCACAGAGTTCAGTACCCTGTCACTCAGTCACCCTTTATTTACACATGTACCAGCAAGCTCACAGCCAGTCCCTTGACTGAAGAGATTCTGTGAATCTCCTATTTATATCTGTCAGCCAGAGCTCCCTGATTGGCCCAGGTTAACATCCCCAGTCAAGGATCTCATCGACAATGAGATCCATCCGGCCCTCATTCCAAACACTACGGTAGTAAAATCAGCATTTGGATAAAGACAAAATTAAAATTCAAAATTTGTTCACAAATTTTTTAAAAAGTCCCTCTAACCACAGTATACAGCTTTTGTTTTGGAATCTTTGGTGGATTTTTTCACTGCCTCAAGCTGTGTGGGCAATGATGAGAACATTGAGAAAATGTGACAATACTGGAAAAATCAAATTCTTGATGACAAGAAAACAATTCCAATTTTCCCTTCAGTGTTGAAACTGCAAGTTCTAAATCTGGCTAATAAGTAGCAGCCATCTTATTTGATGCACTTGTATCTCATTGTTTACTAAAATCACCTCATTTCCATGTAGCTTTCAATTCTCCTTTCCTTCTCTGAGAATCTAGACACCGCCAGTTCCCAACATAAAAGTAAGATCTCATTTCCCCAGTGGCAATGTTTGTTATTTAACATTGGGTCAATTGGTGGTTATGTTTGTTTTAGGATATAATAGCTGGGTTCTTCCCCTGAGGTGGAGTGGGGAGGAGTTGGGGTGTGCGGTGGATGGTGGGAAGGAGAGTTTGCCTTCTGAGAGGGGAATAGATTCAGAACAGAAAAGTAGAAATTAGTGTTTGTGTTAAACTACAGATTCATCACAAAACTTTGTAAATCTCTACAAGTTGTTTGCATCCGAATGCAATCTGTTAAACAACTATGCTGCACCACACCGCATCAATGGCATACCTATAGTATGTGCCAATAGTTTAGGCAGAAAACACACTGCATGCACTTTAACCAAATATTTATATCTGAGAGTAAAAAGAGTCCAGCCCTTAGTGGCGTTAAGAGCATCTATGCTCAATCTGAGATTCACACTATAATCAGTTTAGAGGCTCATCTTTTGCAGTAGAAGGTATTTCCTTAGGGTCAGGCAGGCACATGGTCTTAGCTAGGGATTCATGTCCTAACAGTCTACGAATTTGGCCAAGGTAAGTCTGGCAGGTCAAGTTCAACCAATTTACCTATTATCAATACATTCATCAGGGTGCAGTAGAGGCTTCAGTCCAAGGTTTGGTTTGTGTACAGTCAGCGCTTTCCTTTCTCAAATCATTTGAGAAATGGTCCATCGTCATTCCCAAGGATTTGGGCTTTAATGGTCAGGATACAATCCATGGAGTACTGAGAAAAGTGGGAAGCTCAACTCTGGTGATGCAGACTAAGACATTGGAGGGATACTAACTATGAAAGTGGGCAATTCAAGATCAAAAGGTGAGATCTCCCAGAGAATAGAATGGGATGGCAAATTGTGGAGAGGAGATGAAAAATCGCAATCACTCTGTGTTTAAAATTAGGAGAGTGTATGGCAATTTGCAAAGCCATGGGCTGAGGGGATCAACTGGGAATATTAATTGTTATACAATGAGGACGAACGGAAATAGTAGGGGGCAGTCAATTGGTCATTGGTCAAAGGGAACAATAGAAATGGGGGGGGGTCAGCCTAAGTCTCAAGGAGACCCTGTAACTCATGCACAAGGATGCAAATCTAAAACCGTGCCAACTTAAATTCAAAGTCAACTGTTCAATAATGAAAGAAAATGGTTGCCACTGCCTGCAAAGCAGTTTGAGTAAGTTGATTTGTTTCTCTTTGAATGTGGAATATAACTCTTCTAATGTGACGTCCTTCATCTACTGATTCAGTAATGTCAGTCACTGCAACTCATTAGTAGGTCATTCTTTTTCGAAAAATGACATTAAATATATAACAATCATGATGATTATGTCATTTACATAACTAGTCTCTTACCATGTCAGATAAGCAAATCTATGGGGAGGTGATCTTAAAATTCTCACTTGGGTTTGCTATTTTTGCATTGTTTTTCATATCTGATACTGGAAGATAATACGTCAGAGGGAGTACATTCACACACAATCGTAGCACATAGTCTGTGATGTTCAAGGTGCCTTTTTGGGAGAGTGTGTTATTACAGAACCTCAATTCCATTCATTCAATGTGTAGCATTATTAACTTAATTCAGCAACATATAGCTGGATAAGATTAAACAGCTCAGAGCACCTTATTAATGCATAATATTGGCCTCTTTGTCAAGCTGTGATAGTATAAACTTCCAAACTATAATAACTGTTCATGGATTGAAAGAATTGACAAAGATAAACTGTTATACACAAAGGGCTCAGCAATAACTCTGTCTGGAATAAGCTATTAAGAGACAAGGGCAAGCTTAAATAGGAACTGAAGACAATTGGTCATGCCTGGGAAATGAATAAATCCACAACTTCTTGATGACTTGCTGCATTGTGCAACAAGGACAACTGATTACCCTGCAGAAAAATTTAAGGAGTTAATCACAGGTAAGCTGTATCTTCAAACAGACTGTTGATGCCAAATGTAACAAGGAACAAGGAAGCTACTTCTGATAAGAAGACAAGCTGCATTCTTATAATATTTTGGATGAAATAATCTAGAAAAATATCAATATTGCAACACCATAGACCTGAAGGACGAAAATCTGTAGAAGAATTCAGCTAGAACAACTCAGCAGCAGAACTTCAAAGAACAGCATTGCACAAGTATCAAACCTTGGACATCAGTGACACGCATTTTTAGTTGGCATTGTAATTAAATTCCACCATTAATCAGGTAATAGTTGAGTTGTGAGGCTTAACTTGAGGGGTCTTATTTTGGTTGCCACATGTAATAAAGGTTAAATCATTGGTTCAGTACTTGATTGTCCTGTGAGATTTCTTAACAAGTAACTGAATTAAGAGTAAATTTATCCACAACAATTGGTGTTGCTGGGTGACCTTTGATAAAAAGTGACTTTAAGTTGCTCCAAAGTCAAATCTATCAGTCTTATATTCTCAGAAATTTTGCCCTAGCCTGAATTAAGAGGGCAACTTCCCCACATGATGACCAGGATTCAAATGGATGGATACAGATAGAGGTAACTATTTTTGGATTTAATCAGAACACTTACACTTTTGAATTATTGAATTTGGCATCGGAGCCTAGTTTTGAAATCATGGCAGAAAACAAATCTGAATGGGAGAGCTTGGTTAAGGAATACTTAAATAAAAAATTACTGATGTTGATAGAGTATTAGGAAGCTTGTTACCAGTCCTAAGTACCAGATCATTTATTAGAGTCAGGCAGGAAGTCTATGCAAAAGTGCACACCCAAACCGAATGGGCTGATGGGAATTTGTTGTCATTTTTTAGAAATATGGTATGAGAAGTGTGCGTTAAAGGAGGGAAATGCTGTGATTAGTGGGTTGAAGTCAGAAAATGAGGAATTGCAGCCAGTACATGCAGAGCTAAAACAGAAACTTGACACCTTAGAGGCTGTCAGTCAGGAAAAGACTGGTTTCCAGATGGAAAACATAGAGTATAAAGGAATGGGTTAATCTCTGGAGAATGCCAACCAGGAAAAGGGAGTTTACTTCTCAAATTCAATTTGAGATTGAATTTGAGTGAACAGGAATACTAGGAAGGGACAGGGGCAGGTTCAGGAGTCAAAAATTATGACTCAGGAACTGGTAAATAAATGTAAAGATCTCCAGGCAGCAATAAAAGTCCTACATCAAGCACAGCTCAAGCAATAAGTGTAGAATTCTAATCATTCTAAATGCTAACAAGAAATTGCTGCCCTGAAGTCACATCTTTCCAGTGACAGAGGGTTTGTCTGTGCTTTGGAACCCGGACAAAATTTAGGGCACAAAAGAGGTGATTCAGTTTGATGAAACTGCATGTTAATATGACTATAATCCCAACCCCGGTGTCCACCTGCCACACACTGATAAAGGCTCCCTGTCTTTAGCTATATAAGTCTGGCACAAGCCCTAAATAAAGGTTTAAAAATTGGTGAAAATCCTACAACACAAATGAGGATACATGCAATCAGCCAGAAATTGGGGCATAAATAGATGTTTGGAAAAGTGAGACAGAATTTGAGACTAGGCTGTAAAGGGTGTGGGTAAACTCTAGAGTCAGACATGAGAAGTGTTGAGACCTAACACATGAAATGTCAGAGGGGGAAGACATTATTTTTGATAACCTTAGAGGGACCGGAATGGAAATTTAGTGAAAGCCAGACCTCAAAACTAATCAATTTCCATATCCACGTGATGAACCATTATATATATATGAGAGAGAGAGAGACAGAGACAGAGATAGAGAGAAACAGCAATAAACCTGAACTTGAACTGCAGTCCTTTGTTTATCTCAAAGTAACAGGAGAGGTCCACATTCCTGATGAAGGGCTTATGTCTGAAACGTTGACTCTCCTGCTCCTCAGATGCTGCCTGAGCTGCTGTGCTTTTCTAGTGCCACAATCTTTGACTCAAAGTAACAGCACCTCAGTAACCATGTTTTTGGAGTAATAAATTGATCAAAGTGCTGTATAAAACATTTCACTGGCAACAATCTGATGCGTACAAATTTTGGAAGAACATAACTTAGATTAAGGATCTGTTAAACCAATGAATTGTAAATAAGTACAGAAACTGTTTTTTTTTTGTTTTTGAGCTTTAGATAAACTATGAAGCTGATTACTGAAATTGTACTGCTGGTTTTCACAAGTCCAGTACAGAGCAGTAGTAGGGATCCAGTGCTCAGTGGAGATGGACATGGTGTATACATCATCAAACACTGACTTATGCAGATTGATAGCATTGGGTGATAGCTCTGCCCAAAATTCTATGCATTAATTTTACATGGAAGTTAAGTTCATTTGCACTGATGGTATGCATAGAACTTAAGTCATACTGACAGCGCAAGTGATTGAAACCGTGTAGTGTCCTGCCCAAAAAGGAGGGCTTGAAGAGAGGTAATTATGTGAAATATGGGTAAAGTGTATGAAAATATTCATCATGAATTGATACAGATCATGTTTGAATCTCTTAGATATTCAGTTATCATAATGGTTTGCCTAGCATTTATAAGGAACTGGGTTAATCAAAGGAAAAAACAGGGAGAGCAGAAGTTTGATACGAGATGCTGCAAACATTTATGGTGCAGGCATTTCTGCAGTTAATGGTGTAGACAGCAGTAGTATATATGATCAATTAAATCAATGAACTTCTCAAGTTAAAGTTAAACTGGGTGCAACGAATGATAATACTAACCTTAGTAGTCATACAGGGGAACCATCAACAACACTGCATTTCATAATGTTAGCATCTTAAAATCACATGCCGGCATGATTAACACATTAATAAAGGAAGCAGGAAAGAGCGGTCAAGATGGGACAAATGTATATAGATGTCAGATCAATATCGAGAAAGTGTAAATCATATGAAAAAGGGAGAAGTTCCTTTTTAAGGATATTCCCTCCTGGCAAATTAAGGAGATTAGCAAAATTATAGACAAATATTTCATGTACTGGATGGAACAGAATAGACTTGAGTTAGGGATACCTGTTATGTCTAAATGCGACCAATAGTTAAATGTTACAACAATGCAAATTATTACAGTAATCCAAAACATCATCTAGATTAGCATTAAGGTGGTTCTACTTTATGTGGTAGAAGGTGGGGGAGGGACAGAACTTTTAGGGACAGCACTTAAGGAATGCTAATAGACTGATCAAACTATTGCTTGTCCCTGTCCCACATACACAACTGGACAAGCCACATGCAGTTTTGAAACAATTGACAGACGTCTTGAAATTTCAAGTCCCACTTAAGACAACATAATCAGAGTTGGATATGCATGCACAGGAGAATACTGTATCACAATATTGTTAAAAGGATATCATTATCATAACCTGTCTTGTCCTATCACTAATTCAACATTTAGCATTCACCCTCAAATGCCCATGCACATAAGAACAATGGAATTGATTAGCATCAGGAGGAGAAAATCTGTGACTTTTGACATGGCTGACTCAGCTCGAGAAATGGCTAAGTCTTAATGGTAAAAGTATTAAGTCCATATTGCCCTACAAAGGGAACATTTGGAAGAAATAAAAGAGATCTTGAGAAAGACACACAGGTTACTGGTTAAAATTCAGCAGGTTAGCTGGAGATCAACCAGGAAGCTGGAAGAAGATAGCAAGCCAGGCAGCTGAAGACTGGTTAATACCTGAAACGTTGACTTCTCCAACACCTGATGCTGCCTGGCTTGCTGTGTTCTTCCAGCCTCCCATTTGTCTACTTTGGATTCCAGCATCTGCAGTTTCTTTGTCTCTAAGTTAGAGAATCAAAACAGATATTAAAAACATTAAAGAACAGTCTTGGTGGAATGACATCTGGAACTGGGGGTGTAATATACATACTACCACATGGGTTCGCATTATTTCACATCTTGTTCTCATTCATATTTTCTGTACTTAGATCTATCTTGTTTCTATTACTGTCATTTTTCAATATTGGTGTCAGCAACAAAAGTAGCAATCAAAAAGGGAATCAGTTCTGTTAGGACATGATCATCTAAACCTATAATGCACAATGCATAATGCATAATGCACGTTTATTATTTTCTTTTTGGTTTGTGATTTATTTATCGATCATTAATCTGTAACTCATTTATTGATTATTGATTTACATATATCTGTGCCATATAATAAAATGGCGCACATTTAAGTTGTGCATGTGGTATGAACCGATATGTTGAAAAATGATCAATTCCACTCATGTTTATTCATTATACTAAAATAATGAACAAAGGGAAGGGACTGTGATATCATAAACTTCTGAACTTTAGTAATTGTTCATGGATTGAAACAATTGGCAAAGGTAAACTGTTACACACAAAGGGATCAGGAACAACCCTGTCTGGAATAAGCTATTAAAGGGCAAGGCCAAACTTATACAGGAACTGAAAACAATTAGCCATGCTTGGGAAAAGAATAAGTTGAAGTTTCATGGACAAACTGTTTTGACAACTTCTTGATAACTGGCTGCTTTGTGCAAAAAGGAGAACTGATTACTCTGCTGAAGAATTTAAGTAGTTAATCACAGGTAAGCTGTATCTTCAACAGACTGTCAATGCCAAAGGTAACAAATAACAAGGAATCTACTTCTGCAAAGAAGGCTAGCTGCAGACTTACAAAATTTTGGATTAAAGAACCTAAAAGAAGTTCAACAGCGTCACACCATAGACCTGAAGAATGAAAATCTGTATAAGAATCCAGCCAGAACAATTCAGCAAAAGAACTTCAAAGAACAACATTGCACAAGGATCAAACCCTGGATATCAGAGATAGACACTGTTGGTTGGAATCACTCTGGTGGCGCTTTGTAGTATGACTTAGAATGTGTGTGTCACATCATTATAGCATGCTGTGCCTTTCATAACTGGAGCTGACAAAGTGTGGGGGATATCTTGCAGAAGAAATGGGGATGAATAGTAATCATCTGAGGATGAAGGTGAGGATGAGAATCAGGACATTGATTGCAAAGGACCACGATAGAGTTATATACTATCGAATGTGAAGGGCAGGATAAAACCCAACTTCTAGGATAAACAAGATTCGCCGAGGCACTTCCTATCTTGACTTGGAAATATAGTAGCATCATTCCTCAGTGTTGCAAGATCAAAATTCCGGGAGCCCCACCACAACAGGATTGTGGACAGAGCTACATCACACTTGGTACAGTGGTTCAAGGAGGCATCTGACCTCCACCTTCTCAAGACCAACCAGGGATGGCCAATAATGTTGGCCAGTCAGTGATGGCCAGGTCCTACAAGTAAACAAAACAAGGCTGGGTGTGGACCTTCTTTCATAGTATTACTTTCTGTTGATTATGTGGCAAGAAACCTCATGACAGTCCAAAGTACCTATAGCCCTGAATATTTCTACCATCGTGTCATAAAGTTATACATCCCCACAGAAACTGGCCCTTCAGCCCACCATTTCTGCATCAACCAACAAACACTAAACTATGCTAATCCTATTTACCTGCACTTCGTCCATAGCCTACTATGCCTTGGCATTGTAAGTGCTTGTCCAGCTGCTTCTTAAATGTTGTGACAGCACCAGCCTGCACCATCATCTCAGATAGACTGTATAACTCAATCAGAAACCCCTCCCCCCACCCCAAACCTAACTAACACCCCCACCCCCCCCAACCTTCACTAAACCTCCTTTGCTCCAGATTAAACAAACCCAGCTTATCCAATTTCTCATCATAACTAACACTTTCCATCCCAGACAGCATGCAGGTGAATCTCTCCTTCATTTTCTTCAGTGCACTCACATCTTTCCAATAGTGTTGCAACCAGAACTGTGCCCTAACCAATGTTCTACGAAGTTATAAGATTTCCTTGCTCTTATATTCCATGCCCCAACTAATGATTGCAATCATCCAGTGGAGTGCTTCTTCACTACCCTGTTTACCTGTACTGACACTTTTAGGGATCAATGGACTTGTAGATCAAGATCCCTTTGTTCCTCAGTACTCCCTAGAGACACACCATTCATTATAGAGTCATAGTGTCAGAAATGTACAGCACAGAAAATAACCTTTTGGTCCAACTCGTTCATGCCAACCAGATATCCCAACCTAACTTAGTCCCACTTGCCAGCACTTGGCCCATATCCCTCAAAATCCCTCCTATTCATATACCTATCCAGATGCCTTTTAAATGCTGCAATTGTATTAGCCTCCACCACTTCCTCTAGTAGCTCATTCCATACACACAACACCCTCTACATGAAACAGTTGCCCCTTAGGTCTCTTTTATATCTTTCCCCCTCACCCTAAACCTATGCCCTCTAGTTCTGGAGTCCCCCACCCCAGGGAAAAGACCGTGTCTCTTTATCATATCTGTGCCCCTCATGATTTTGTAAACTTCTATAAGATCACCTCTCAGCCTCCAATGCTCCAGGGAAAACATCCCCAGACTATTCAGCCTTTCACTATAGCTCAATCCTCCAACCCTGGCAACATCCTTGTAAATCTTTTCTGAACCCTTTCAAGTTTCACAACATCTTTCCAATAGGAAGGAGACCTAATTTCCTTACTAGACCTCCCAAAATGCATCACCTCATATTTATCAGGATTAAATTCCATCTGCCATTGATCTGCCCAACTTACCAGTTGATCAATGTCATTTGTAGTCTGGTTCACTAATATGAAATCTGCCATTCACATCTGGTCTGGTGTACATGTGACTCCAGATGCACAGCAATGTGGTTGACTTTCAACTACACTCTATGAAATTAAATCTATTATGAAATTTCAACAAGAATCAGTACAGATCACCTTGCATCGAATTAGACACTGGAAACAACAACTGTAAAACAGCTATGTGGACTCTGCAAAGTCCTCCTTATTGACAGCTAAGGGCTAGTGCCAAAATGGGAGCAGTGTCTGATAGTCCAGTCAAACAATATTGTCCAAGGTATGATTCCATGAGTATGACTATGTCCCAGTTAATACCATCACCATCTGTCCTGTTCCACCGATGAAAGATCCAGCAGATGTGGTGACACAGTGATACAAAGGCAGGAGGGAGTTGCCCTGGTAGTTCTCAACATTGACTCTTGAAATCATGAACTCTCATGGCATCGGTTAAACATTGGTAAAGAAAACTCCTGTTGATTTGCTACGTATTGTCCTCCCTCAACTGTTGAATTAGTATTCTTCCATATTGAACAACATTTGGAGGAAGCACTGAGCATGACAAGAATCTAAAATGTACTCTGAATAGGCATTTAAATGTCAGCCATTAAGAATGGCTTGATTTGACAGCTATTCAGATCCTAAACAGCATAGCTGCTACACTGGCTCTGTAGCAAATGGTAAGTTAACCAACAAGAGGGAATATCATACCATTTTCTCCTATAATGATACAAAAGGAGGGTCACAGTATGGTGGAAGAGAATAAAAATGCTGTTAGTGGTGATGCAGGAGCAGGAGAGGTGGTGAGATTTCCCGAATAAGTTAGCAGGACATACAGTTTGGGAGGATGAGGCATATGAGAGTCATTGAACGGACATGCTTCACATAATAGTAAGAGTTACAGTTCATGAGCATTGATAAGAGGTTTGTGTAGTTGGACAGCTAGAGTGAGTACTGATGCCCCTGTGAAGTGGCAGAGTGAACACTTAGTCTTATGGAATGCAGAGGTCTTTTTTTTGGCACAGAAGGGCATTTCTAATAAACTGGGACACCATGAGTAACCTATGACACTAGCTCTGGCCATGCTGTCTGTGTCTGGTAGAATGGCCTCCCAGGAAATGCCCCTCACAGTCTGCTGCTTTACTGAGGACATGGCCCACAAAGGAAAGCTTGCACCCCATTTCCCTGTGTGGACTTGGAAATGCTGATGGATGAGATGCTGGGAAAGAGGGCCAGTTAAAAGTAGTGACCAATGTCAATAGAAGATGCACTTACAAGTAATGCTGGAAGTGAGAAAGTACATGTCTGACATGAAAATAAGGTACAATCACTGTAAATACTTGTCTAAATAATGTTGATTATGAAAACAAATCACAGAATGCAAAGCAGCTAGACCATTGGTCATCGATGGCATATATTGAGGATTGAAGGATATCAAAGAGGTTTGGTGGCTCAGTAGTTAGTACTGCAGGCTCACAATACCAAGGACCTGGGTTTGATTCCACCGTTGGGTGACTTCCTATGTGGAGATTTCACGTTCTCCCTGTATCTGCTCCTTAGAAATCAAATTGTGCCAAGTAATTGCAGGTCATCAATGTAACACATCTGTTTAAGGACATGAAGGATGGAAGAAGTAACTGAAGACACAGATTAGCTAAATGTCATTTATGAACAAATATTTAGAATCTATCATTTGTGATTACATTAGTAGAGATGAATTGAAGAACAGCCAGCATGAAATTGCTAAAAGCGGCTGAGAACAGTAATATTTATTCCACTAGAAGTACAGTGCTTCTTTATGTAATAGCAGAAGTGAAGGGGTGGCATCAGCTCTGAAGTATTTCCCGGACATCAGGATTTATTAAAGAAGTGACTGTTTATATAGACAAAAATAATGCATTATTAATGCAACAGAATGCATTAAAACCCGGCTGTGATCCAGAAATGCAGGATTAGGAATAATGTGTTTTGTTTGGATCTAGAAGGGTTGAAAATTCTGTACCCTAGAATCAAAACTAGACCCATAAGGTTAATTATTCATGACCTGATTGGTGGAAAAAGCAAAGCTGAAGTGAATTAAGCAGTCTTAGTATCTATTACTTGCCAAGTTCAAAATCTCCATTGTTGACTTGGTCTCAGTATTTTACCAAGAAAAAATTAATACCGAACTAAATGAAGATATTGTACCTATGACATTCTTTAGAGAAGGGTATATGAAACTTTCTACTACATCAGGGCCTTGCAGCAACTGACTTTTAAATGCTGATTACACCAAGCAAAATGAACCATATTTCACAAAAGGTTAAGTAGTTAGAGTTAAAAATGGACAATAGGAGTCAACATACTAATTGTATTTATAATGGGAATACACTTTTACATTGCTTTAGCTGCACTTTCAAAATATTCTCACAGCCAGGTGCATAGCAAGGGAACAGTAATGAAGCAAAGCAGGCAATCAGCACCAGTTTCAGTAAAGAATCCCTGAATTTATAGATATGTTTCATATTCATAAATCTTGTACCAATATAACACAATAGCATAAGTATAAAACATAGGAACATAGAAACATAGAAATTAGGAATGGGAGTAGGCAATTCAGTCTTTTGAGCCCACTCTGCCATTTAACATGATCATGGCTGATCTTACCCTGGTCTCAACTCCATTTTTCTGCCTGCTTCCAATAGCCTTTTATTCCATTATTCATCAGAAACACATCTATTTCTTTCTTGAATCTGTTAATTGATTCTGCCTCCACAGCACTCCAGGACAGTGAGTTCCGTGGATTCACAACCCACTGAGAGAAGTTGTTTCTCCTCATCTCAGTTTTGAACCCACCCCCTTTCAATCTATATGTATGTCCTCTTGTTTGAGACTGTCCCACAAAGGGAAACATCTGTCCCACTTCCACCTTATCTCCTTTAGCATTTTATAAGGCTCAACCAGATGCCACTCTATTCTTCTGAACCCCAGCAAGTACAAGCCCAAGCTACTCAACCACTCTTCATATGACAGCCCTTTCATTGCTACGATCAATCTGGTGAACTTCCTCTGAACCGCTTCCAGTACCACCACTTTGTTCATCAAATAAGGAGGCTAGAACCTGACACAATATACCATATGTGATCTCACCAATGCCTTGCACAATTGTAATAACTCTTCTTTATTTTTATAATCCAGTCCTTTTGCAATAAATGCCAGGATTCCATTTACCTTTCTATGCTGCACCTGCATACCCACTTTCTGTGATTCATGCACAAAGACACCCAGATCCCATTGCACTGACACACTTTGAATCTGTTTTCCTTTTAAATAATAATTTGCTCTTTTGTTTTTCTGGACAAAATGGGCAGCCTCACACTTATCCACCTGCCAGATTCTAGCCCATTCTTCTGGAAGAATATCCCTTATCTATCTTGCTGGTCACATCCTCAAAGGTTTGTCAAGTACAAATTTTTATTTATGAAACCATGCTGACACTGGTGAATTCAGCTTTGTTTTTCCACGTGTTTTATCAAAACATTCTGGAAATATCTCCAATTTGCAAACATAAATGTGGGCATGCTTATAATAGTCATCTCTACATAAACTTTCATGTTTTGAAAGTTCAATATTTATTGGCATTCACATAACACATTGTCAATATTTTGAGTTAATACTTTATTGCCTGAATAAAGTCAGGATAATAAAACAAAATGAATATAATTACCTCTCTTTTGTCTATTATTGGAGCTGGAGTTTTCATTTTGCCTTTCGACTGTTTCAGAACTTGACGAATCGCATTTGTTGTCTTGTTGTAAAGATGATTTCCTTGTATATCTATGGAAGAAAAATTGTTAAGGTTTAATTTGTGAACTTAACTGATTGTCATGTTAAATCTTGTCATGCCATCCTGGTATATAAGATGCTGACCCTGGTGAACTGAAAGAAGCACTCAATAACAGACCTGGATCTTTGTGACTTTTCGCAAATTTCAGGAATGAACTGTGTCTTAATAATCACTCTCTGTCATCCAAAATTCTTGCTGTGAAGATTGACTGCTATTAATTAATTTCATTGGTATCAATTATTTTGGGGTTTTATTGTATTCAAGTTAATATCTTTGAATATCATAGTATTAGTGAAGAATGCAAAAGCTTCATATGACCTTTCACTTGGTAGTAAATTATATTGTGAAACATTTTGGGCTATTTGCATATAATAGCATTTGCTCATTGTAGTTAACCTCAAATCTTTATATATTATAAAATTTCATACGGAAAATTCTTCAGAATGCATATTGATCATTCTAGATTGGCAAATTAAAAATGTTTTTTAAAATGTTGAATAAACATTTTACTTCTTAGAAATGTATAAAACAGGAAGTATAACTCCTTGTGTTCATCATAAGGCCATAGAAAATTCATTCCCCTTTCACATGCTTCACTTGGCAAACTTGCTGTTCAATATGCCTATTTTTCTCCAGTGACACTGTGCTATAAGATGGTGACAGAACTGAATTTTAGTGTAATTTGTAATATGAAATGTGAAATGACAACAAGTAAGAATGCTGATTTGCTTATGGACATATTGAACTTTTAATTCCAACATGCACCTTTTAAAAGAGGGCTGCTACAGCCAAAAGGTGAATGTGGATGTCACTTTAATGACTGCTTGGCAAAGTCTCTGTGAGCCCATGGAATGGCTCCATCCTCTCTCAGCATGAAGCCACTTCCTGCACCATGTTTATGTTTTACCCTTACAGAGATACACACAAAAAAAGGTTAAAGAATTTTACTGCAAGCCCTGAAGTGTGTATTAGTAGACTGGCATACTAGTGTGTTTCAAACCATTTGCAAAGTCAAGCATCTTGCATTCAACTGCTCAACCACAAAAGTCAATACTACAAATCCCATCCAATGGAACAGCCAAAATATTCTACTATTGACTCTTCAGGAATAACTTAGAGGCTAATTTACATAGAATTCTTCAGCTATAATTTTTTCTTTGGACTTGTTTCTTATTCCTAATCTGTGTGCATGTGCACTTGCAATTATTTCTTCTTGCAGTTAGTGACTAACAAACACATTCTTTTGTTAACAGAAGAAAGCCTGGTTAAATTGGTGTCTTTTAAAATGTAACTTTATTTAGTGCAGGAAAAAGTTACCTACAAGGGAAAGGATCCATTATAAATCATCCTTGTTATAATCAACTGAAGGGGTGGCTGCATGAAGAAGGGGAGCCAATTCATCCCTTCTTATCTGAAAACTTAATGTTTTGGAATATCTAATATCTTCGAGACGACACCCCATATAGGCTGTCTGGTATGAAGTTAAAGACTGTATTGGATACAATTCTGTTGCTTTTGATCACTCAGAGCACTTCATGAATGCCCAGTGATGAGCTCCTGGATCATCTTTGGCACTTAACATGGTGGTGGTACCCTACACCATTAAGGAAAGTGCTCTTATTCTGAAGATGAAACTTTGAGTGGAATTTTCTCAGGGTTGGGACAACTTTCAGGATATAGCCCAAACTTGTTATCACCAGTCTATGTACTAGGTGTAAGAGGCCATTTGTCAGTCCACCATCCAAATGAGGATAACAGGTGAATTCTTGTAGCACCAAGACTAGTAGTGTTTAAAACAAGGCAGCTCTCTTGGAAGGAGAAAGTGAGGACTGCAGATGCTGGAGATCAGAGCTGAAAAATGTGTTGCTGAAAAAGCGCAGCAGGTCAGGCAGCATCCAAGGAGCAGGAGAATCGACGTTTCGGGCATAAGCGCTCTCTTGGAAGAGATAGATGCTGCCATAGCAGAATGGGAAGCATGAGAATCTATTTTGAGAATCCCTCCGACGAGGCTAATTTAAAATAAAACTCTGGACATAGCTGCCAGACCTGCTAATTAATTATGTTCTGATGCTTGTTGGAGGGATGGGGTAGGGGAAAAGCAAGATGCCTCAAAGGATCTTCAGTAATTGGTTGGTGTGACAATACTATGGCTCTAGGAGGTGTATTTTGCCCATTGTTTTAAGAGGAGATGGTTTTCGTAATGAAAACCAAAAAAGTAAACAGCTTGTGAAGCCTTGATTTTTTTTTCTCTGGGTTGGAACAATAGACACAGCCTGTATGGGGTGTCATCAAACTCCCACAGAACCAGGATTTTTCATTTCAGTAGCAATTGTTGCTGGGGTCTCAGCAGGGTTTGGGACTGCAGTACATCTCTCCCTGTTACACCTCTCAGAATTTTCTCTTGTTTTTTTTCCTTCTGGGCTGCTAGAATTGCAACTGACCATCTATTTTATTGACTTTGACTTTGCCATTGCCAAGGGTGTGTTTATAGGATGTTACTATATTGGAAGAGTTACTGTTTAGTAGTAAAATAATCTATTATTCTGTTAAGCTTTCCAATAGTGTTTAGTTATTTCAACTTCCTCTTTCTTTTGTTTATTTTAACTCTAGTTTATGAATAAAGTGTGTTTTCCTTCAAGATTGACCAATTGAATTGCATCCAGAATGAAGTGCCTCTCACTTGCCTTTAAAATAGGAAAAATTTAGCATATAGGCTATCTTCTTAATGTATTTTCAGGGGGTCTGGTCTGATCCATAACATTGACAATTCAGCCACAGGTTCTGATAGGCTTGACATTCAATGAAGGGCCTGCCCACTACTATGAAGATTCTATTGGCATCTCCAGTCAATCTGAAAATGTGAAGCTAATTATTGAAATTATCTATAAATGCTGGATGGATAGCATCTGCAAGTGACAATCCTCCTCCACGAAGTTCACCTGGAGTAATAGCACATTGGACTAATGACCTAATAACTAAATTTTTGTCTGGTCTAAACTTTAAACCTGCCCTCACACGACTCAGAAAATTCCATTCTTTGTCTCTAAGGGAACTGTGAAGTGGTTACTACTACCAATGCTGGCATGAACTGGTGCATCTGTGACAAGTTGATTGCTTAAGATGTGTTCAAGTTGTTTTTTCTTGACGCTTGTCATACCCTAGTACCAGACTGGCAGCTATGCCCATCAGAATATGATGTAACTCATAAAAAGACATCATATGTTGCTAATGCCATTTATATAACATTTTAATACATGTGTATAACTATATTTATATCCCCTCACTCAGTCATATGCAATTATAAAGTTGCAGAATGGGCAAGAAGCATTCAAATTATCCTTGCAAAATGATTAGAACTTCCTCCCGTGTCACGAAGCAGCACTAAAAGTCAAGACGTGGATTGAGTCAATACTCTATGTAAAAGCAAAAACACTGTGGATGTTGAAAAGTGATGGAGAAACTCAACAGGTTGGGTAACATCTGTGAAGTGAGAAACAGTGTGAATGTTTCAAGTCCAATCCACTGTTCTTCAGAACTCAAGACTCTTCTAAAGCTTTTCTCCTTGTTGTTTACCACACCATGAATTTTTCTGCAAACTTACTGATCAAAACTGCTACTTTCATGTTTAAATTATTAATGTACACAACAAATAGCATGGTGTCCAGCACTGAATCCTGTGGTATACCACTGGACACAGGCTTCCATTCATGAAAACAAACTTTATCCATCATCCTCTGTTTCCTTCCGCTATGCCAATTTTGGATCCAATTTACAAAATTGCTATGGATCCCATGGGCTCTTACCTTCTTGGCCAGTCTCCCACATGAAACCTTTTCAAAAGCTTTACCGAAGTCCATATAGACAACATCCACTGGATGACCCTTATCTATAAATTTAATTGCCTCCTCAAAAAAACTCAATCAATCCTGTCAGACATGATCTCTCCAAGTCAAAGCCATGCTGACAACCCTTGATTAATTCTGCATCTCCATGTGGAGATTAATATTGTTGCTCAAAACGTTTTCCTCAAGTTTCCCTATGTTAGGCCATTGGCTAATGGTTCATTCCTTATCCCCAATACCCTTCATGAATAATGGTATCACATCAGCTGACCTCCACTCTACTGGCACTTCCTCTATGTCCAAACAGAATTTGAAAATTAATGTCAGTTTATATTCAATTCCTCTCATAATAAAGGATAGCATCATGTTTAGCATCCTTGATTATGAACAATTTGGAGATGCCGGTGTTGGACTGGGGTGTACAAAGTTAAAAATCACACAACACTAGGTTATAGTCCAACAGGTTTAATTGGAAGCACACTAGCTTTCGGAGCGACACTCCTTCATCAGGTGATTGTGGAGGGCTCGATCGTAACACAGAATTTATAGCAAAAATTTGCAGTGTGATGTAACTGAAATTATACATTAAAAAATTGATTATCTGTTAAGCCTTTCATCTGTTAGAATCACCTGATGAAGGAGCGTCGCTCCGAAAGCTAGTGTGCTTCCAATTAAACCTGCTGGACTATAACCTGGTGTTGTGTGATTTTTAACTTTGTTTATGTACTGTATGCAGTCCTGCATTCTAACCCTTTCTTATTCAATCACTGGAACACCCCCTCATGTAAGTCATTGATGTAAATTGTAAAAATTTAAGGTCCCAGCATAGACATATGCAGGACATTAAGTCCTTTAAGCGTATCCTGCCAATCAGATATTTACACATACTATCTGCTTTTTGCCAATCTATCTTCTATTTACTATTCAAGCTACTATTTTGCCTTTTATGCCATGAGTTTTTATTTTCTGTGATAACTTTTTATGACACTTTATCAAATCAAATGCCTTTTAGAAACATAAATGGGTATGGTCGAGATCCCTTTGGTACTAATATTTGTGTCAGTTTGTTCCTCTTTAACACCATTTTCTAGTCATCTTTTCTGATGCCAGTCTAAAAATTAGCAAGTAACTGAAACAGAAATTGCTGGAAAACCTCAGCAGGTGTGGTAGCTTCTGTGAAGAAAAATCAGCATTAATGTTTTGGGTCACGTGACACTTCCTCAGAACTCAAGTAACTGCAAGTAACTCATCTCAGTTTCAAAATTTGAAACAGTAGACTTCGAATCTGTGATAGTTGAGTTTTGCATGGCATCATTAACTTCTTTCAGCAAATTGAAAGGTGGATGTTCAGTCTAGATACAGGTTCTCTTGAAAGAAAATGAATTGAAAGAAGGATTTTTGAGGAAGGACTCTTCCAGTGTAAATTAATAGCACTGGTTAGAAAATTTACATTTTAAATATTAGGGGAAATTTACACTGACAATAAGTACACCATTTCAAAACAGTGAATTCTACATAGCGGCTGTGACTAAACGCTGATAATTAATATTAATGATCAGAAAAGATAAAGCTCAGGAATCTCTTACAATGCAGTCAAGTAAAACACTACAATTGTTAATTACAAAAAATGACCTGATAACATATTACCTGTTGGGTGTGTTCAGTGGAGCCTGGTAAACATGTTCCTGTATCCTCTGATTTAACTGACTTGCTTCTTTCATACAAATGAGAAAGGAAAATATTTTTATACAGAATTTGATCCAATAGATCATTCTTCCAGGAATCTTCAATCTATTCATATTTGGACTTTTGGATAGCTTTCCTGTTCCTGCATATGACACTTACACATTACTTGGATGCAGTGAGAACAGAAAAATTGAGCAGCAAGCAACATTTGTAAAGGCATCCAATTTTCTGTTCAGTTAAATTAGTGGTTGCTAGAATTGAGTGGACTTTGTCACAAATATGCCTTTCTCTGATTTCCCTTGTGTCAGAATGCCCAGGCGATCTGATTGCATCAAGTGCAGAAGCAGGGAAATCTATCCTTTAATATATCTGAGACATCAAAACAAGCTATATTGATTGTTAATTGATATAAACTCTAAGAATGCAATTAAACATTAAGTCTGTAACATCAACAAGCCTCAAACAAAACTTGTATTTGGCAAGATTCCCTTTGCCTATAGTCATGGTCAAGTGGAATGGGGGCTCCAATCAAAGCAGTTCATTTGGGTATTGATTAACACGCTGAAGTCGAGCTGGATAAGTATCAGGTTAGGAATGGAACTTCGTGTTATAAAGCAAGTATAAATAGTCATTTTTTATTTACAGATTTATAATAAATCTGTTCACATGTTATGACACACTTTTGGTAAACGGGCAGGAAGCTGGAAGAACACAGCAATTCAGACTGCATCAGGAGGTGCAGAAGTTGATGCTTTGGGGAGTTGCAAATAAAGGGGGAGATGCAGCAGGATGGTGAAGTGGGGATAGGTGAAATAAGTTGAGGGTATGACCTAGTTGGTCAATGAGTCCCATTGCACCTCCTGATGCTGCCTGACTTGCTGTGTTCTTCCAGCCTCCTGTCTATTTACTTTGGATTCCAGTTTTTTTTTTGTCGATAATATATCTTTGGGGCAGATGGACTTGAACCTAGACCCTATGGGGCACTAAGATCGGGACACTTCCATTATGCCAGAAGACCTACCATTCCTAGCTATATATTTACATTTTATTTACCTCTGTAAGCTTGCAGTTGTCCTGTCAGTACTTTCCGGATTTCAGAAACCCAAAGGTTCTTCAGTTCTACAGATGATGCCTGTAATTAGGCATACATTTTCAAATTGGATACAAAATCACAACATTAAATGACAACAAATGGCGTAAAAAGAGTTGGGAATTTATCCACTACATTCACTTAGTTTCATGTTGCAACTCCAGCAGCTGGGGCAGAAATTGTTTGAGAAGGCATTTTCCTGTCTGCTTGTCTGTACCAACTCCAACCACTTTCAGGAATTTCCATCAAAAGTAATGGGGAAACTATCACTGTTAAGTAACTGCTAAGGTGGAAGTGGTAGCATGTTGGTGATGTCACTGGACTGTAATCCAGAGGCCCAGACTAATGATCTGGGAACAGTTTCAATTCCCACAATTGCAGCTGGTGTAATTTAAATGTAGTTAGAAGTTATTTTCATAATGGGGCCCTGAACTTGTCATAAAACCTATCTGGTACAGTAAAGTATTGGAGGGAAAGAAATCTGCTGCTCTTACCTGGTCTGGCCCACATGTGACTTCAGGTTCACAGCAATATCAATGATTCTTTAATAGTCATTTTTAATTGTTTTTTAAATTAGATTACCTACACTATAGAAACAGGCCCTTTGGCCCAACAAATCCACACCGATCCTCTGAGGAGCCATTCCCGTACCCTATGTTTACTCCTAACTAATGCACCTAACACTATAGGCAATTTTAGCACGAAAAATTCACCTGACTTGCACATCTTTTGGATTGTGGAAGGAAACCAGAGCACTCAGAGGAAACCCACACAGACACGGGGAGAATGCACATACTCCACTCAGACAGTCATCCGTGGTGGAAATCGAACCCAAGTCCCTGATGCCAAAGCAGGACATTCAGTCCTTTAAGCATACTCCACCGTTTGATAAGATCATGCCCTATTTGATTGTGGCCTCAACTCCATTTTCCTGTTTATCCTCTGTTTTTAGACTCCTTTGTTAGTTAAGAATCTATCTAAACCTCCCTTAAAATATCAATGAGCCTGCTTCCACTGTTCTCTGTGGAAGACAATTTCACATGACCATGACTGAGAGAAAATATTTCTCCTCAGCTCCATCTTAAATTTCCCTTACTCTTAAACTGTGCCCTTCAGATCTAGTCTCTCCCACAAGGGGAAGCATCCTTTAAGCATTCACCCTGCTAAGTCCTCTAAAGACCTTATTGATTTCAATGACCTTATATATTTCTAAATCCTCTAACCTTCAAAGGATACAGGCAAAAACCAATTCTACCTTTTTTTCAGAGGATGACACCTTCATGCCAGGAAAGAACTTAGAAGAAAAGCTCTCATTAATATAAAGTGACATCTTCACATTAGCTGACAGGTGGCTTAGCTTTTAGATTCCAACAACGTTGAATGTTATAAGCCAACATTGTGTTCTTAGCATCCAGCTACAATAGTACTAAATGGTTAAGACGAAAGAAGGCACTACTATGTTATTTGTAAACATTTAGAAGGGCAGTACCCTGGAGATCAAGACTGGAGCTATAAACAGGAAATGCTGAAATAATTAATATCAGCTGAGAAAGTGTCAGGTCTAATGGGCATTACTTCCTGATGGTGGGTTTCCCACCCATCTGAAATGCCTGTGAGGAACATCTTCCTGCCATTGCCAGCTGCCCCGCAGCCACAGTGTTAATTGGTCGGAGCTGAGACCTGTTCCTCTCACCTGGGAGGAAGTCAGAGAGCTAGCAACTAATGAAACGAAGGGCTTCAGCCACACTAGTGAATGTAATGGCCACCATTGAAGAAGACAGGGCTCTACAGCTAGTATAAGGTAGGTTAAAGATAATTTAAAGTATCACAAAGATCATAGTGAAAAAAGGGAACCCTCTCTGAGGTAAATGCTGGACATTGAGCTGCCTTCTCTGCAATTGGCCTCCTCTTTAAATGAAACAAAACTTGTCCTCTAGGCTGTTGTTAGGATACTGTCTGTGACCTCCCCACCCGAGGGAGATTTTGATCCACTTTTGGTAAAATGCAGACATCCTGTTTAATGCTATTACATAGCAATGAAACATTGCACTTGATACTCCAGTGCCAACTCTGACAGCACATTTGCCTACATTGTTAATATCTGAAATCTCCAATCAAATTGGGATAGGCTGTTGAAATGGTAGCAGAGACTTGTTTCACCAATTGTTCTATTGAATTTTTAACATTCCTTTTTGAGTATCTTAAAGACTTGCCCACTGGAAGGCAATGGGCTCCCTCTTGAAAACTAACAACAAATAAATTAGGATTTAATGATATCTTCGGGATATGACTGCAATTTCAACCAAGGCTTGCATGTTGAAGCTATTAATGACTGCTTCACCAGACTACAAGCATGACAAAAGGAATTAGTAATAAAATAAACTTTTTAAAAAGTTTTCTCATGCTGTGTCAGGTCACATAGGAATGCTCCTCTGAACCAATAAGTAAACCTTGTGCATTTCCTCACTTCTAGCCTCAACACCCTGTTCCACACTACCCCCACATCTTTCCCTAATCACGTATATGAGTATTAGGTTTCATCTACTTGGGTCCCAACAGTGGTCTCCTGACTCCCAAGATTTGACTATATGCCAGTTACTGCTTCCCATCAGATATAGGTGGTAGACCATGAGGCGTTATTTGAAAAATGCTTAAATTATTCCTTGGGCCTCAATTCTGGAGGGCTGAACAGTTTACCATCTACTTCAATCCCCACCCACACAATACCCTTTGTGAGTCAAAGTCAGCTATAAACTTTATAATTTAAGTAATAAAACTACAATGTGCAGTTTTCAAAATGATTTACCTGAATAATGTACACTTCCTCTCTGCCATTGTACCAGATTTCAAACTTCTTAATGTCTCCTTTTACATTTTCTGTGATACCAACAGCACTCATCTGAAAGCATAGTGTGCACATTGTTGGTTAGACTTGGTCAATATAACGAAATTCATGCGTGCAGTTCAAGAAATCTACATTCTTTTCTAATAATATTTCTGCATTACATTTTTAATAATTGTTAAAGTTATCAGCAGAAAGTGAAGCTATTTTGATGATTTGCTTGGGGCAGAGATTATGCATCCCTAAAGAAGATTTTACATTCTCTTTTTAAACATGAGCCTGAAGTGACTATCCTGGCACACACTTTGGCAGCTCACTCGCTGATGCACTCCAGTATTAATGTGGGGTAAAAGGAGGATATCGAAATAGTATAAAGTATTAATGATTATTTTGGAAAGAGGTCTGATGTAATTTGCATTGTGTTTAAACATACAATATTATTGTCACAGTTTTTCATTCAAACCTATGCAAATAAGCAAATATCTACTTTTCTTGGATTCTTCTTAATTACTTGCACCTTTGAAGGAATTTTTATCAGAGCTGAAAAAAAGAATATCAACAATCCTAGAAGACCAGTGCATTGTCCCATTATAAATTGAATTATAGTCCAGATGAAGACCTGAGGAATTAGATAATGGTTTAGGTAGCACCAGATTCTAGCCTCTGCCTCTTTCATCCAGCATCTCTGCCAAAATCTAGTTGCATTTGTCAGAAAGGATAATGTTGGGTGGGCAGGGTTTTCCATGCTCAGATTTTCTCAGTCCAGCCTGAGATCTGTCAACTGGCAAATAGTCAGTGAAAGCAGTTATTATGGATTCCTAACTGGAAGAAATATAACCCACCTGAGAATTCAGAAATGAGATTTAGACTGAACTTCCCATAAATGACTGAACTCTTTGAGCACTCATTAGATCCATGACAAAACAGGGTCAAAGAGACCACACAAAAAAAAAAGCTGGAACAACAAAAAGTGTAACAACTTATTCTCCCTCTCCTGATTTAGGGAGTGCTATGTTCAAATAGTTCCGATACCATACAATGGCCCAGACAGTCCTGTGTCTGGATAGTCTTTGGAGCATTGCAGATCCTAGAACTGTACATTGACACCACATGGACTCCTTGGCACAACAGATTTTATGGAAATTCCAGGAAATCAAAAATTTCAATGGTCAATTTGTCTGCATATGGAATCCTCCCTGAAAGGCCTATAAGGTAAGAAGCTTCAGGTGTTCCAATTGAGTTAACTGGGAAAAGGTTAAAGAATTAAAAGCCTACTAAAACTCCTGGGTAACTATTAAACTAAATCTCCAAGTCACGATTGATTCCACCTCCCACCTTTCCAAGTACATCTTCCCCTGACCCCTGACAGAACTCTTGGGCAGAACCCTCAATCCAACCTTCAATTCTTAACATCTCCCCCACCCTGTCCCCTGCCACCAATCTATTTGCTCCATCCATAAATTTAAACCTTTTGCCAGTCTGACCCTACATATACCTGCCTTTCCCCCACCAGGCTGACCACCATACCGGGAGAAAGTGAGGACTGCAGATGCTAGAGATTAGAGTATAAAAATGTGGTGCTGGAAAAGCACAGCTGGTCAGGCAGCATCCGAGGAGAAGGAGTGTTGACATTTTGAATGTAAGCTGTTCATCCTGATGAAGAGCTAATGCTCAAAGCGCGACTCTCCTGCATGAAACTTTCTTCACCAGCCAACACTCCCATTGCTTCATTGCTAAGTCATAAGAAATGCTGTCAAAAAATGGTTCATAGTACATATGTTTTACAACATAGGTTTTGGGACTTAGGAATTGAAGTGTCAAATATAAAAACAGGCATTAGCCCTGAAATAAATACAATTCAAACATATTACAATTAAAGCCTTCCCTATACTTGTCTTAACAAGTCAGAAGAAGAGGTGTAAACACTTGAATAATGGATAAGCTATTGTTAGGTTTTTGGTAGAACTGAAGGGTGTTTACTCACAGATGGCAGTTGCAGCTTGATTTGACAAAGATTGCATTCCACTGAATGGAGAGAACTAGCAGTAGGAATTGCTTGTTAGTCAGGCTTGCCCTTAAGATTCTTACCTGTTACATTTACCATTTGGAAGATATGTGGGGCTCCATCTCAGTTTGGATGCATGAGGAAAAAACATTTGGATTCGCTTAATTTGTAGCTAGAAAAATAAATCCACAGTGGACCTCACAGAGATTTATGTCCAAAAACACTGAGCAGAACGAGCTTAGAAGGCAATGTGAACAAAGTTCTGACAGCAACCAGAACAAAAGGCTGAGGCATCACAGTAGGATTATTTAACCAAACTCCAATAAATGCAGCCACTTAGAGAAATAGCTGATATATCAAACAGAATTAAAGTGAATTCTGGAGGGCTATTGCATATTTTTTGGTTGATCCCAACAGATTCGACTGAACTGTCAAGATTGCAGTAACGTACAAGGGAATTATTGGGAGTTGGAGTAAAAAGCACAATTAAGTTTCATGGCTTAAGTAGTTATAAAATATCAAAATAAGTTACATAAACACTTGCTTTGAGTAATTATGTTATGATTTACAATAGGTTTGTTCCTGTATAAAGTGTAAATCTTGTGCTGTAGTTCTGTCAGTTAAGTATGGAGTGGTCTGGATTCTTTCTTGTTAAGTCTCTAACAGGAGCATAACAGAACATAACAATGTCTTTTGGTTAAGATATACACAAAAGTCCCATCGATTATCTCAGGTGAATATGAACAATTCCATAAAATTGTTTCGGTCAATATCAGAGCAGTTCTTTCTTGTGTCCTGAACAATATTTATCCCTGAACCAACTTCATTAAGAACGATACCTCATAATGATCTCTTTCGTGGTTGTAGGGGCTTGCTGTACACTTCCATTAAAAGTGACACTGTTTAAAATGCACTTCATTGGGTGATAGGAGCTGCTGATTTGGAAGAAGCTATAGACATTCACATTTTTCTGATTTTTATATTGCTGATGTACCTTCAATGAATGCTTAAAACTGTATGAGGGAGATTTCTCATGTCCATCTGCATTTTCCTCTCGTTTCTTGCAGAAAAGCAGCAATTTTGTGTAAAGGAAAAGATGCCTTTGCATTGGTTTGAATCGTGCCAAATCTTTGACCTTGCTGTGAACCTTTTTGTGGTCGGTCCAGACATTGAAAGAGCCTTGCATCAATAACTTCCCAAGGTCATTTAGGTTTCCCTGTAAAAATAATGAATTTCCAAAGGTAAAGCAAAATTAATGCACCACAGGACAAGAATATAAGGTATTCTTTTACATATCCAATATATATTCATCCATGGGACGTAGCCATCACCAGTCAGCAAGCACATTAAACCATAAGATGTAGGAGCAGAGCTGGGCCATTCAGTCTGTTCTGCCTTTCAATTAGGTCATGGCTAATTTGGCTTTCCTCCACTTTTCTGCCTTTATCCCTACAACTCTTGATTCTGTTACTGATTAAAACTCTATCTTACAAACCTTATTGAGTTCTTTGAGAAGGTGACCAAACAGGTGGATGGGGGTAAAGTGGTAGATTTGGTGTATATGGATTTCAGTTAAGTGTTTGATAAAATTCCCCACAGTAGACTATTGCAGAAAATACAGAGGCATGGGATTGAGGATGATTTAGTGGTTTGGATCAGATATTGGCTAGCTGTTAGAAGATAGCAGGTAGTGGTTGATGGGAAATGTTCATCCTGGAGTTCAGTTAGTAGTGGTGTATCACGAGGATCTGTCTTGGGGCTATTGCTATTTGGCATTTTGATAAATGATCTAGATGAGGGCATAGAATGATGGGTTAGTAAATTTGTGGATGACATTAAATTCAGTGGAGCTGTGGATAGTGCGGAAGGATGTTGCAGGCTACAGAGGGTCATAGATAAGTTGCAGAGCTGGGCTGAGAGGTTAATGCAGAAAAGTGTGAGGTGAATCACTTTGGAAGGAGTAACAGGAATACTGGGCTAATGGTAAGATTCTTGGTAGTGTGGATGAGCAGAGAGATCTTGGTATCCATGTGCATAGATCTTGAAAGTTGCCACCCAGGTTGATAGGGTTGTTAAGAAGGCATACGATGTGTTAGGTTTTATTGGTAGAGGGGTTGAGTTTCAGAGCCCTGAGGTCATGTTCAGCAGTATAAAACACTGGTGTAGCTGCACTTAGAGTATTGCTACAGTTCTGGTCACCACATTATAGGAAGGATATGGGAGCATTGGAAAGGGTATAGAGGAGATTTACTAGGATGTTGCTGGTATGGAGGAAAGGTCTTATGAGAAAAAGGCTGAGGGATTTGAGGCTGTTTTCATTAGAGTGAAGAAGGTAAAGAAGTAACTTAATATATATATACAAGATGATCATAGGATCAGATAGGGTGGACAGTGAGAGCCAGTTTCCTCGATGGTGATGGCTAGCTCGAGGGGTCACAGCTTTAAATTGAGGGATGATAGATGTAGGACAGATGTCAGCGTAGGTTCTTTACTCAGGGAGTAATGGCATGCAATGCCCTGCCTGCAACATAGTCGCCAACTTTAAGGGCATTTAAATGGTCATTGGATAAACATATGAATGATAATGGATGGTATATGTTAGATGGTCTCAGAATGGTTTCAGGTCGGTGCAACATCGAGGGCCAAAGGACTTGTACTGCACTGTAATGTTCTATGTTCTCAGCCTTGAATATAATTAATGACCCAGCCTTGATAGTCCTCTGTGGTAAAGAATTTCACAGACTGACTACCCTCTGAGAGAAGAAATTCCTCGTCATCTTTGGCTTAAAGGTGATTCCTACTCAGAGACTATGCCCTCTGGTATTAGATTCTTCCACAAATAGAAACAACCCCTCTCCTCTCCACATCTACTTTGTCATCTACCTTTAAGAATCTCATACATTTCAATAAGGTCAATTCTTATTCTTCTCAAATCCAATGAGTACATGTCCAACCTATTGAATCTCTCCTCATAAGAAAGTCCTACATTTCCAGAATCAATCTAGTTAGCCTTCTCTGGACTTCCCTTCAATGGTGGTATATCTCGCCTTAGGTAGGGAAACCCAGAATGTTCATGGTATTACAGCTGTGAACCGACTGATCCCCACTAGTGCTGGGTTTCCACTAGTGCTGGGTTTCCATCCTGAAAATATTCCCTTTGTCACAACTCTATGTTCTTTATTAGTAAGCCAATCTCAAGTATTGTGTCATTCACAAACTTTGAAATGCCCCCGCCTAACAACATCTAAATAGTTTAAGTACATTGTAAATAAATGGTAAAAAGCAAGGATCCCACTGCTGACATGCGGGAACTCCACCTCAAACCTTCAGCCTGCAAAATATTCATAAAACATTATTTGCTGTTTCTTATCCCTGAGCCAATTTAGAATCAATGTTGCTCCAGTCTCTTATTAATGAAATATAACTTGCCTCACAAGTCTGCTGTGTCACATATCTTTTGGAAATCCATGTACATCACATCAACCATCCCGTCAGTAACCCTCACTGTTATCTTCACAAAATATTCCAGCAAATTCTATTAACAAATCCATGCTGACTTTCCAAATCAATCTCCTTTTTCCATGTGACAATAGTGACATGGAAAATTCTAACCCAATAATTGCAGAAATTAGCTGACTACTTATGTTAAACTGACTGATCTGTAATTGCTGAGTTATATCAGATGGAGTGGGTTGACTTTCAATTACTGGCTGTGATTTTTGATTGTCATCTCTGGTTTCTAATTTCTCTTTTACCAGCTGGCTGCCCAGGACACTGTCCCACTCTTACCATCTGCCTTCAGTTATACCAATAAGCAATTGTTTTGGCCATGCTACAAGTACACACCATCCATGGCCATCAGGTCATGGCATGTGACTTGAATATGGAGTTTCTGGTCAACAGGTGGGCATGCTACAATTGTACCACCAAGCCTCCACATTACTTTGCTGCTTTAACCTAAAATAAAAATCAACATCTTGTCAACATCTAGTGAGACTGCTGA
The DNA here is from genome assembly GCF_020745735.1 of Hemiscyllium ocellatum. Lineage (NCBI taxonomy): Eukaryota > Metazoa > Chordata > Chondrichthyes > Orectolobiformes > Hemiscylliidae > Hemiscyllium > Hemiscyllium ocellatum. The sequence continues at coordinate 35,963,289 of NC_083413.1, forward strand.
ATACTGACTGCTTTCCTGATTGGCAATGTGGAGAGATTAATTCTAAAACAGAGAGCGTTGGACATACTCAGTTGGTCTAACAGTGTTCTGTGGATCCTGATGACCTTTTCTTCAGAACTCTAAATTCTCGTGGAGGCTCCTTAACTGAACAATTCATGTTTCTCTCTAATCAATGCTGCCAGATCTACTGGGTGTTTCCATTATTATTATTATTTTATTCTAGATCCTAGCATTCATAGTACGTTGCACCTTTACTAACACTGCTTTCTCAGTTTCATAAATAAATACTATAGACATCAAAAGGGTTAAGATTTAAAAAGAAAATCTTATAAAAGCCAAGACAAGCAGTACAGGCAGAATAGATTGCACATCATCCAGTTCTCTTACCTCAAAGCCAGTGATAGCAATTTGATGCATGGAGTCATTCACTGATTTAATTATACTAATCATTGTCTCCAGTGCTTCCTCTAGTTCTGCAGTGCCTTCTGAGTTTTTACTGCACTTTAGCATTTCCTAGCAAAAACAATCACGATCTTAATGGACAATCATACTATAAACTACATCATACAATCTATGTGAAAATTATGTTATTTTGTTCATGCTATGAAGGCAATTTTCATTTGCAAGCAATAAAAGGATGAACAGTGGGCAGGATGTGGGTGTTGGCAGCTGTATTCTAAGTCCAATCTGTATACTTTTCATGATCGCTGTGATCACTGAGGTAACAATACAAAGTATACTCTGAATAGACAGCTCATGAATTTGAATATTATGCCATTTGCCCATGGCTTGTAGCAGTAATTTCAATTAAGGTTTAGTTTTCACAACAGTGAGAATTAAAACATTGCATCACAGGAAATGTGAGTGCAGAGTCCACAGCTGAAATTATATAAATGGTCATAACTATTAAGACATTAAGCCCGCAAGTGCCTCCCAAAAAATGGCTTCAAAACCTTCATCCAGGCTTATCTGGCAGTAACTTAGAATTAGTTTAAACATCACTGAAAATAACAGCTCAAAACTTTCACTATGTATGTTTGATGAATAGATTCAGACTTTAGCCAGAGGCACAGATGGGAATGATAGCAGAAAAATCATGTCATTTGATCCCTATTTGCATAAATAAAAGAAACTTCCACATTTGTTTGACAGTGGCTGCAGCTGCCAGATCGAAGTTCAACTGAAATAAAATTGAAAGCAGCAGTAGGTTGGAAAGCCAGAAGCTGCTCAGTTCTGTTGTTCTTACTAACAATATTTCAGTACAAGCAGTGTTCATTGACTTTTCTTATTTATTTGTGTTTACTCATAATGTCAACATGTTCAGAATGTCACACCTGCTTATTACAATCATCAATGTAAGTTTTTGTCCAGATGATCAAATATTATGGATTTGAACTGCACTGACTAAATAAGTACTATAACTTTATTGGATAAACATAGGAATATAGATAACAGGAGTAGGAAAACCATTTAGCCCTTTTAGCATGTTCTGTCATTCAATATAATCATAGCTGATGATCCACATCAGTTCCCAGCTCCTGCTTTCTCCCCATATCCTTTGATTCCTTTAAGCCTGGAATCGTTTCTAATTTCTTCTTGAAACCATTCAATATTTTGGCCTCAACCATTTGAAACCTAGCTGAATGATGACACCTACCCCAGCAACTGAAGCCTAGCTGAATCTTATATTGTTTTGCCAAGGTTGTTACAATAGTAGTGTGGCTCTTTCAACAAACCATACCTGGCATTTTCTCCTCTGAGCACATTTCACCTCACACCACCCCTCTTGCCTCTCATTTAAAATCTTTGTTCTATTCTACCCACCAAACTTCAAAGTAATTTTTATCATTAAAATTTGTTCATTATTTTCATTCCTCAGCTTGTGCACTAAATGAATTTTCATCCTCAATGAACACAGAAGACATTGAAGAAACTCAGTTGTTTGGCAGCATCTATGAAGAGAGAACATGGAGTTAACATCTTGAATCTGGTATGACTCATAGTAGACTTGAAATGTTAGTTCTGTTTCTCTGCCCAAAGATGCTGTCTGCCTTGCCAGTATTGTGTGTGTCTGTTTCAGATTTCCAACTTCTGCTGTATTTTGCTTTTATTCAAACTTTCATCCTCGGTGATTTAAGACTCCATCTCAGTTTGTCACACTTTTTCTGAGTTCCCTATCCTTCTTGCTTCCCTTAATTCTCTTCCTCCAACTTAAATTGATGGTCACCTATTACTTTTCCAACTCCCACGGCCTCGCTATTCCATGCTATCATTAAATAAACTGTTTTTGATTACTTTCTTGCATTCACCATCTATATCCAGCTTCCTACTTCCACCCCTGCATCCTGTCTGTCTTGGAAAAAAATGGTCTCAATTCACTTATAACCCACACTTTGACTATTCCAACAGTCAACTCTTTGACCTTTAATTCGCCATATAATTTCTGGAGCTGCTGATCTACTCAAACGCATCTACACCTCCACTTTGAATGCCCTACTCATTATCAAAACTGTTAGTCTCCGTCATCCTAGCTGTTATCCTTATATCATTTCATTTCTGCTTCCCTACGTTCAAGACATATTAGCTTGAATAGATGTGATTTAAAACAGTTTAGCCATTCACTACTCAATCTGACTCTTCAACACAGAGCATAACTAGGTCCTGTTTTAGTATGCAATATATGTTCATTATTTCAGGATAATCCTGGAATGTAAAAGAAATCCCCTTTTTTTTCTGTATTGCAAACCATTCACTGAAGATCCTATCCATGTTGCCTCCACCTGTCATGACCTGTGAATATGTCAGAGACTTTGTTGTCACTAAGATCAACGCTATCTAATTATCTGCCTCTGCCACCAATGTTTAGTTCCTCTATTTTAACACATTTTTGACGGTACAACTTTGTCCACTGACAGAGCCAACAGTAGGGTATTGAATGAGGAGGGACAAAAGTGCCATCGTGTCTCACTGTCATATGTACGCAATTTCCCCTGCTTCCAGACAATGCAATTGGCTCTCAGTGCAGACCTCCATCAATAGAGCCATGTCTATGGCCATGAAGCACTGCCAGATGGTTGAAGATGCAATTAGTGCCTACAAAGAGAGACTTACCAACACATGCAAGTTAACATCAGAAATATTTATGCATAAGTTGAGAGTGATATACAGGCCTTTTTCATCAGTGCCACCAGAATGTTCTCAAATAGGTCATCTTCTTCTTCTCTCCATCTCACCACACCTTAGTATATTCCTTGGTTTCACAGCTATGGTGAAGGGAGTCTGTTTGCTGTGCAGCCTGTTGATATTGGAGATTTGGTGGCATGTCCCCAGAGATGCTTGTGTCAAGACAGGTCAGATGTGTCAAGAGTTTTCTGTAAGTTGACGCGCATTAGCTTGGACTTCCAAGGATCAGAGGATGGGAGACAGGTAGTTTAGTGGGGGAGATGCAAGGCCTGGCCACCTCTGAAGTATCTCAAGTAGAAAGTGCAGAAGGATCTATGTGTATGGTTCCACCTCCTGCTGGGTGCTTCCTGGCACTGCACTGTGTCCTTGTGAAGAAGGGGGACCTAGACCAGGACCCCCATCACTATTTCTTTGATCCTGGGTACCAATGGGTGAGACAATAGAGTGGAGGTGTATGTACATCTCCAATTTACCCTGAGGGTGCTGGACCTGACTGCCCATGGCAGCCACCAACCGTTTCATGGAGGCAGGTAGATGGTCATCATCACTCACCGCACTACTGCAGCTTTTGGGCAACAAGGACCATTGCATCCCACAAATCTGTTTGCTGTTCCTGTTCCTCTTGATGCATGTGGATGAAATCCCTGAATGTTGACACAACAGAATCCTCTCATCCCTGGTGTTGCCTGTTATCTGTCACGGATCCACGTGTCAGCTGTTTAAGCCATTTCTTCCTTAGCCAGCTGTGCACCTGTAGCTGTGAGGTACTCACCAGATTGTGTACTCATGCTCTCTGTGCTTATGATACCCCCCCCCCCCACCCCCCCGGTGTAAGTATCTGAGCTGGTGGATGGGGTGCAGGAGATAGCCTTGCCAATGCTTCCTCTGAGGTTTGGTATTCTTATTCTCAGATGTCCAGGAAGATCCTTCTTCTGAAGCTGGGCATTTCTTCACAAAGGTCTTGGGCAGGCTGGTGGAATCTGCAGGATACAAGAAAGAAGGAGTCGTGGTCAATGTTTAGAAGTGGTGTGCAATGAATGAGACTGACAGCATGGTTAACAGGAGAGTTGCAGGGGAATGAAATGTGGTACTTACTCATTTGGTGGGACATGAATGCCTGCCCATTTCTGCATGCCCACAGCTAGAGTCATAGTTTTGTGCAAGGCCAAAATTATCTTTTTGTAGAGGGTGAGCACCCAGATGTTGGGCAGCACACCACCCATATGTGTTCACTCCATCCTGTTATGGGGTAATAAGAAAATGGGAAGGATGAGTGAGATGGAATTGGCTGGCACAGCTTTTAGTGCTGGTGCAAGTGAGTGGAAGGTGATGAGGTGTTGTGAAGTACAGGGGAGGCAGCAGAGAGACCATGCAGGGTTAGTGGTGTAGGAGGTTTGGAGGACGAGTGAGTGAGGGAAGATATGCAATAGTGAGAATGGCAGAACCCACAAGTCTTGGTGGGGAATGGATGCAGCTACAGAGATGGAGTGAGTATTAAGTGGCAGAGAGAAGCGTGTGACACTTACCTGGTGGAACAAGAAGATCATTGACCTGGTTTCTGCATTGCTAACTGTTCCTCCGCATCCCCAGGAAGCAACCTCTGATCAGACTGCCAGGCTCAGCCTCTTCTGCCACTCTTCAAAGAAGAGAATTCTTTGTCTCTGGTCCATCCTATCCACCAGAATATCCAGGTCTCTGTCGGAGACTCACTGTGTCATCTTCCCCTTCTCCAACATGTTCACACTCAGTCCTTGAAAGAACAGCTTCAGAATGCTACTGTGTGTCCAGGTGCACAACTGGCTTTTACACATGATGTGGGCGCAAGAGGTGTTGGTGTTTCAGAAGTGGCAAGTTGTTTTGGGAATGGTGCATGGTAAAATGAGTGGAAATTGGAAGTGCAAAGTGCCATAGGGGAGCAGTAGCTAATTAATAAGGTGTGTTTGGTAAGATAAAGCAAGAAATCTTGCTAGGTCTTGTAGCAATAAACCCTTGAAGAAGCTTGTTGCAACTTGGACTTAGCTGAAAAAGATATAAGATTCAACCCATAGTGGAAGACATTTAACACATCAATTTTCTATTTGTGCAGTAGGATATCACTAAATGAGACATTTTCATACTAGAAGAAGGTGAACAAATTTTGTTGATGTCAAAATTTTCAAATTTTCATTACTGTTTTCAAAATCATAGGCATGGTCCCTGTGATATTAAAATTATCCAAAATATTGAGAAATATATTTTAAGAATAAAACCTTCAAACAGTCTAAAGGCAGCTCTTTATCAAGAAGCCTCATTACCTTTAGAAGAAGTTGGTACTTTGTAATCCTTTGGACCGGTTTCAGCAGATAAGCATCCAGTGAGAGTTTATGATCCAATTTACGTTGGCACTCCTGAAAAGCAAACACCAAATAACAAAGCTTTCAATCCTAGCAGCCTTTAAGGAAGTCTTTTTGTATTAAATACTGCCCCAGTTCTTTCACATGCAAATAACAGATTATATAAAGCAGAAACCTACTTGATCCAGAAACACAATTTAAAGAAGCAATATAAAAATTCAGAGGAAAAGGGTTCAAAAATAAATCTGCCTGAGAAATTGGCAACTTTGAAATGTTTCTCTGAAAAGCCTGTGCACTTGAGGTGATGGTGAAAGGGCTAGAGCTTTTGAATAGGCAGTTGCTGATGGATGACTTGAGTCTGGAGTTATCCTTGTCTCATGATATAGGAATGGAGTGCATTTTACTGGGTTACTAATACAGAACTTGAACTAATAATCCAAAAACTTTAATTCAATCTCAAGTAGTTCATTAAGTAAACACAGAATACAAAGGTGGTATCAGTCTTTGTGACCATGTAATTACAAAATTATCCTAAAAACTCATTTGGTTCGCTAACATCTTTTTTGAGAAGGAAATTGGTCACTCTTATCTGGATGTTGTGAATTGAAAGCCAAAGGACATGTGAATTGACAATCAGTTTGCAAGGGTTCTGAAAGGCAAGTGGGCATGTTTCTAGGTTAAGAAAAGGTAGAGTTATAGAAAATTAATAGAAATTATATAAAGTGGCATCAATAAATGTTGCTAGGTTAAGAAAAGGTAGAGTTATAGAAAATTAATAGAAATTATATAAAGTGTCATCTATAAAGGAAATGGAAGGGATTGGGACAAAAGCAATGTGAAACTACAACAGAGAGAGATTTACCATTGAACTCAATCAGGAGACACGTAGGGAGGTTATACTTGATATCCAATTATATCAATTGTATTCATATCTAAGAAGGATTACATTCAGCTATAATCAGTGCTTAAATATGTCTACATTTCATTTTTATAATTTCTGCAAATCCTACAGGTGGAATCTTTACAGGCGCCTGAAAAATGTGGGGTATGGCATGAAATTGGAATGTACAACAAACCTATCTCCATGCCAACAGCAACTTGCTGCATCTTTTAAGCAAGTTCCAGGTGGTGCAAAATTCCTGCGAAGTTCGTAGTGTCTGCTGTTGTGGTGGGTCACAGCAAATGAGTGCAGATATTGCAGGCAATAAGGAGACTGGGTACTGCATGAACCTTTCTGGGAGGAAATCTAGTAGGAGAGATATAATGAGTGTGAGATATTGGAAAGAAGATTGGTGGCGGGGTGGAGAACATCGTTGATCTTCTTCTTACATTGCTATGTATTCCTCCAGATGGCTGAGACTGCACCAGCCTATTTGGCAACTTTGCATCAAACTGAACAGATCTGGGGCAATTGCCTCTACTGCTGGACCTGGAGAAAAGGACGCCCCCACCTCTACAACAGGATCTCAAAGTTCCTGCTCACAAAATTGGATGCCAAATTCCCTTTGTCTGCTACATCAGAGACAAATGTGAAGACAGCTCCAGATGAACAATGCTTGTCTGGGTGTACACTGGCCTTTCACAAATGGTGGTAGCATCAGGGATGCTGGTCAATTCCAGTATGTCTTGGGCAGTAACGAGCTGTTCTGGGAACGGCATGTGATAAAATCAGGCTAGAATCAGGCAAAAGGGTGCCATAAGGCTGGGTAGGTCATTCATGAGGCAAGTTTGATAAAATACAACGACAAAAAACCCTCCAAAAATCTCAATGGAACTGAGACTTAGCCAAAAAAAAGCGAGATTCAGCCGTACGCATATGATGTAGCAATGGAATCTCTGGAATTCCATTATTAGAATTAGAATTCAGGTTATTGTCATATGTACTCAAGTATAGAAACACATGAGGACAGCGAAAAGTCACCATTTCCAGCACTATCTTAGGTGCAAAGATACCTAGGTACAATGTCCTAGGTATTTGATCAAATTCCCAGTGCCCCAGTTGCTCAGGAAGGCAGGGAGATGCATAAAAGCACAGAGAGGGCAGCAGTGACAAACAGGTCCCAAACAGTTTCTTCACAGGAAATTCTAGTGGTTCCTGACCCCTTCAAATCCACCCTGCTTGTGATCCCAAAACCCACAACAGTTCATGACAGGGAGGGTGAACATGCATTGATGCAGGAGACTCTCAGCAGGCATGGAACCTCCAGGCCTGAAGGCACCAGAAGGAGGGAGAATTAGAAGTGGTGTGTACATGAAGAATATTAGAACTTTAATGAGACACAAGTATTATGGAGATAAGATTGTTGATGCTCAATGGTAAGATTCTGAAGTTGCCATTTTTGGCTTGGGATGAAAATTGGGAAATCTTTTCTCAAACATTTTCATTCTTACCATATTTTTCCCACTTCCTCGATGTAATTGAACAAAAATAAGCCAAAGTTTGATAGATTAAATGTGATGACCAGAGCCTGAGCAAAAAGCTTGTTTAAAGGGAGCTTTAAATTAGGGAAGGAGAACAAAGGCAGAGGAGTTTAGGGAGAAAATATATGAGTTTAGGTTGAGTTACAATGGTGAAAACATTTGGCATAAGAGGCCAGAAGAATTCAGGAAGTATCATAGAGCTAAGAAATGTTACAGAGGGAGGTATAGGTAACAATCCCTGACAGAGAAAGGAAGTAGAAATATTAGACAACATTACAAAACCAACAGAATGGCTGCCAAGATTTTTCTGCTGCATTTGCTATCACATATATCAATCTGCTCTACATTATAAAATACCTACCAACATACTATCTGGAAAATTTGAAAACATAAAAATTGCACCTGAAAGAATTGGCAGTCTCCACACTGTCGCCAGATAGCCTCTGAACGTGGTTTATTTTGACAATATTTTTCATAAATTTGTAATTCTTCTTTCTGTTGAAAAAAGTTAGAGACTTCTTTGATAATAAACACAGAAACAACTGTTTGAAAGATAGAATCAAAAAATATAAGTAAACAATTAATTTAATTTTATTGGTTTACATCTTAGTGGTGTACAATGACTTAGAAACCAAGAGAAGCATAGATGTAATTATTTACAACTAATTGCGGGACTTGGGTGATTTTGTAAATTACCTTTCACTAGATTTTCATGGTTCCTGAAGGTGGATCTGATCTCCTATGATGCACAAGATA